>NC_056731.1:46080437-46272937 GCF_019279795.1 Protopterus annectens | reverse complement strand
CACTAAATAATGGCAATCCTTTGAGATTCAGACTTCATATCCTTCAGAAAATGCATATCAACACAAAACCTTTTATTCTAACAACTTTGTAAGTTTATAAGGTCAGTATTTAAAATATGTCCCTGTTTTGGGGCTTTTGTCCCCCCCCCCCCTCCCCCCCAAAAAAATTATTTTTGGCTTTTTCCAGATTTTTTCTGTTAAGAAGTTGAGAGGTGTGATAAATACCCAGTAAGATGAGCAGAAGAGAGAAGTCTGGAAGGAGCTTCTACGGTCAGGTATATAGAAGATGAGAATGGGAGGAGCTTCCAAGTCCAGATACACAGTAGAGGCGGGCAGCTCAAAATCCTCCCAAGTTTAAAAGCACAACATGAAAAGGGTGAGTGGGGAAACAAAAAAATGCATAAATGGTGAGATAAGTGCATTCAAAATGTAGTTCATATGATTTCTTTCTTTCTTTCTAGGCTTCCAAGAGTTCCAAAACTAAGACAGCTGACTGCTGGTGTAATGGTAAAATACCAGAGGGCTGGGTTTAGTTACAAGCTCTAGTTACAGCTTGCACAGCTGGCCAAAACATTTTTTTTGTTTTAAGTTTGAAAAGTAATTAAAACACAGAATTAGATGAGCAATGCTGACAAATCCACCTAAGTGCTCAGAAAAATAACAATGGATAATGTAAAACCGAAATCAATTTATATATAGCTGTAGTTTCATTTTCAGACAAGAAATGGCAAAATGCCGTTGAATGAGAGCCCAGTCAGAACCAATTTAATCACTTAGTCACAATACAGAAACCACTTGAAAAGCACTGTAAGTATAAAATGCCTTCAGTTAATAGCTCTAGCTTCAGATTCAAAACAAGCACAAACACGAACAACACAAAGCTAACTTAAATGATAAGTGCAGTATTTAAAAGAGCACTGCTGCCTTTTGGTCTCTCATCCCCCAAGGTATCCACCAAATGTATATCAGTGCTGGTACCTTAACTCAAGATGCAGGGGTTCTGGGTATTCCCATACTTAGATGTCAGGCTCATCACAGCAGCCACAAGGGACTCACTAATTCACACAAGAGACTCATTACTCCACTTGTGATCTTCCTTAGTAATTTCAGTAAATTTCAAAGTACAAACTAGAACTAGTTCAGATATTAGAGTTTATAGGTTAGCACTTGGGCACCACCACACAGACGTCGGGCTTCCTCTGTCTTTTCTGGATTCATTTCTGGATCTGGTCTCTCAGCCTCCCAGCAAGCCTCATCTGGACATCAAATCCCTCAGTCTGACCATGTGGTTTCTCCACTTTCAGTGATGACCAGAAATCCCATGCTGTCTTTCTGAGCTGTGCAGATTCTCACTTCATCCCAAAATTCCTCCAGTAAGAAGACCTTTTAGAATTAAATGGAAAAGATTCACTGTTTGAGCTAGTTCTGAAAGTCTGGATCCCTTCACAACACCTTTACCATCGATATTGGATTTTCTGGCAGGTCTCTTCCATTTAAGGTCTAATTATTCTACAAATAAAGTGCAATTAGCTGCCATTTGTAACATTCATGTGTGAAAGAAGCATGCTTCTATTGCTTCCTGAGACTCTTGAAGGCATTTTTAACAGGTACCCTTCTCTTCCAACCACTATTAACGGACCCAGTGCTGTCCTGGGGGACACATTCTTGTTAGAGTCTTATCAAGGCTGTGCCTAAGCCCACAACTTCAGCAGATTTTAAGTCCATATGTTGGAAAACTTTGTTTTCGGTGGCTGTTGCATCAGCCAAGAAAATTTAAGAGTTACAGGCCTTATGTAAAGCCTTTGTATTTCATTTTTCATAGTTTCCGTCAGGACTAATCCAGTCTTCATTCCCAAGGTGACTTCAGAGAATATCTTAAACTAGTGTATACACCTTTCAGCCTTCTTTCCAAATTTTTCAACTAAAGGTGAATATCTAAACTACTTCTTATATGTTCACCTTCAGCTTTATTTGGACTGTATAAAGGCCCTTAGAAGAGCGATCAGACCTCTAAACCGAAGATGGTGGTTTTTGCAGTAATGACGTGGTCCACAGTACATGCATATGTCTCTCATTATAAGCTTGATCTCCAGTCCAAGTCCAGAACTACCTTTGGTTCTACCATTCCCCAGAATATTCTTTCATAGCACCTGACAGGGTTATTCCAGCTGGGATTTCTGTCCTGTGGATTGAGACAGATGGAAAATATAACATCTGATCTAAAATTGTGTGTTTACTGTAGTGATAGAGCCATGTTGTGTTCCTTCATCCATCCATCTCAACATCCTCACCCTCAGTCCGACATCCAGATTGTCACTCTTTTAAGGGTGCTACTGAACCTTCTTGAAGCCTTTCCTGATTGCAGCCCTTTTTGATTGTTTTGTGTGGTTGCATTACTATGTAATGTAGGTAGAATTCCATCTTTACTATGTAATATAGGTAGAATTCCATCTTTTCAGAGTTGGTAGTTACTTGTTTGTGGGCAAACTCGATCTGAGGGCAGTTAGGCTAGCCATACATTATGAGAGAGGAGTTTGAACATTGGAGCTGAAGTTTGTTTGCTGGCCTCAGATCTGATGTACCTGTTGGTTGAGATAATTGGAAGAAGGCAACACAGATCTGTCATTACAGTAAGTACATAACTTGAGTTTATTCTTGTCACAAGAAGTCACTCCCATGAAGATAGGGGTCTGCTTTACTGGTTGATTTACTAGTGATTCTTTGAAAATTGATTGACTCTAGAAACATATTAGAAGCAGCAACTTAGTCTTCAGCACCACACCTTTACCAAACACTACAGACTGAAAGTCCTTCTGTAGGTCTGCTTTGCTATGATTATTCTCCAAGGGATTTGGACTCTGTTCAGGCTTCTTCCTCCTTTGCTCAGTAAGCTGTGGTATTTGTCCCATATTTCTTGAGGCTACTGAAACTAAGTAAACTTATCATAAAATAGATAATCGAATAGATCAGTTTTAAAGTGGCCAGTCCCTCCCTGTGTCTATACCCTTTTTTTGATTTTTTTTTTAACCAAGATGTGGGGTCTTTTATTTTTGTATTCCAGTGCAACAGGGCATTAGCTTCCCTTTCTTCTGATGCAAGAAAACTGTGAAGTATTTAGTGCCATAGCTATTTGTTTACTCTTTGTCCTTCATGCATATTATTGTCTAGAGTGCATGGAAGGAGCCCTAAAACTTTGGAAAGCTGGCTGTCTTGGTCCAATTCCTGGTAGGATGTCCCATGTTGCATAAGGCTACTGCAGCAGTGATCTATTTGAACATCTTCAATTATGGTAAGTTTACTTAGACAGCTGTACTTTCACTTGTCCCTTCCTGCATCTCAAGATGAGGGAATGTCATCTGCAGTTTACTTGGAGTCTAAAATTACCTGTTTAAAAATTTTCATGTGAATTTCCTAAATTACTAGACTTTGTTGTGTACATAGCAGACCCACAGATATCTTGCCACTGTTCCTTATTTATAACATTATTATCTGATGTCATCCTAGTCACCATTCATCACATCTGGGTCTAGGATCCGGCATACTTTAGACAACAGCTTACCTCAAGCTCCTGCCCTCCCGTGATGCTTTGCTGCCCTCTAACCCCTCAGATCTCGTTTGCTGTTTTTGCTTATCAGACGCAGTTTGCTCAGCTCCTTGTGGTATATCAGTGTATTTGTGAGCTGGTGTATTTTTCTTGTGGGTTTTCTGTTCTTTTTCACGTACTTTTACTTAGTTTACTGTATCGCTAGTTTACTTGCTTGTTTCCCCTCCCATTTCTGCCATTAGTTGTTTGGCACCCTTTTTGTTTTCTCTTCTAAGGGTGATAGTTGTGTTGGTTTTTGTGAACCTTTCTGTTACTGTTTTAAAGGTTAACTAGTGGGTAATTAGTTTGGATGGATATTTTGGGGTTTTGGACTTTTGGCCTTTTTTGGTCTTTGGCGGTTCTCTTGGTGTTGTATACCGGCTTTTCTCCATGTTGGAGAAACCTTTAAGCTTTAAGAGGTGCTCCTCGTGTGGTCAGAAGATGCCCATCTCTGACTTGCACGAGGAGTGCCTCTATTGTCTTGGCGTTGGCCATCTGGAAGTCGAATGCAGCATTTCTGCTGCATTCAACCCCAGAGCCCTGGCCGACCATTGAAACAAGCTTTTATTGAAAGGCTTGGTCATGGGGAATCCTTTGGTCAAAGAAATGACCAAATCAGGCCCCCCAGACATGAGAGAGAAGATCCCTCCTCCTCTACTTCTTTGGGAGAGGTTCCTTCCAAGCTTCTCAGGCTGTTGGATCCCTTCGTATCTGAGGGTTTTGCCCTCGACTCCCAGATCCAAGGCTTCTAGTTCAAAGCCTTCATATCCGAACAAGACTACACTTGCTACGGTTCTGACCCTTTTAGATCTGAGGGATTCAAGACTTACTTCCTCGGCCTGATTCGACCTGATCCAGTATCTGTACAGGATCCCATTATTGTGGAGGAGTTTCCTGTGGTATGTCTGGGAGGGGATCAGTTTACTCCTCCATGCAGCTGCCGTTTTCCAGACCATAGAAGGAGATCCTCGGGATCATGGCATGGTTTTCCAGCGAGGTCTTCCATTTTCTCCTGGTCTTCCAGGAGCATCCTACCCATAGACATGGACAGAATGATGCGGTCCTTCCTAAAGTCTCAAATTGAGTCAGGGTTTTTGGCTTCCCCAGCCACAGGCTCAGGGAATTATCTCCCCTCCCCGCTTACATTCTTCTTATCCGACCTTACAGGGATTGGTCTCTCAGGGGCTGGTGTGCTGTCTGGAGGCGATGGGGGTCTCTTGGACCCCATTTATCCGTACCCCGTCAGGATCTGTGGCCGGTTCTGTTTCCATTCCCCCGGGACAAGAGGGGCCACTGGTTCGAGTTGTTGCCCCGGACTCCATGGGGATGGGTTCAAGCCCGGGTTTATTTGACTGTTCTCTGCCTCTTGGTGGTTCGACGCTTGACACCTCCGGGCCAGCTTTGTCCGGAAGGTTGGGGGGGGGGTTGGACTGGGTAGGCTCCATTTTCTGTTGTGGTATCAACAGGGGAGGGGGATGGGACCTCGTCCAGTCCCTCCGCGTTCCGGTCAGTGGAAATGTCCCTCTCTGTGGTCAGAGTAGCCTTCCCCACTCACTGTGCTCCTCCCCAGCCCAAGATTTGGAGAGAACCGACTCATCTTGCTCCCGGTCAGCCCATCTGGTCTAGACTTCAGGGTGGAGCTTCCCCTGCAGGGGATCCTCCTTCTTCTGAATCTTCCCCTGAGCCCCCCCCCCCCCTTCTTGGAAGAAGTTCATCAGAAGAGGACATGTAAGAAGAGGCATCTGGACTCCCCTGTGGAGTCCCTCACAGAGGACATGGGTGCCAATGAGGGGAGATGGGTCCCCAAGATCGCCGCCCGAGGATCTCCTTCGGAGACATACTAGCGAGCCTGAAATCTAAGGGGGGGGTTGGTCTGCCCAGACCCCATCCTCTGAGGAAACAGTGTTTCTGGAGGCTTTCGGCACAGGCTCATCTACCTCTTGGGTGTCCCCCCCCCCTGCTGACCCTTTAATCAGCCTTGTCGCCAGCAGGGCCTAGAAGGAACCCAATACCATGGGTCTAGTGCCCAAAAGAGCCGATAAATTTTTAAGCCCTCCTTCAGATAAAGCCTTCTGAGTCCAATGTGGTTCCTGTTGATGTGATTGTAGTGGCTACCACCACCAAGAAAGAGCTGGCAGAGCAGGGTTCGTCTGTCCACCCTCCCAGTCATAAATCGAGAGCACTGGACAGGTTAGTAAAGCAAGTGTTCACATCGGCTTTTTTCAGCCTGCGAGCTTTGAACTACCTGACTCATTTCACCCATCTCCAGAGGGACTTGATTAAGGAACTTTCAACTTCCCTTGCAGAGTCCATGTGGAGAACTTTAAATGCGTTTCTCTCAAGCTGGCCACTCTTACATCTGTAGCCAACTCATCCATAAAGTTAATCTCCAGCTTCACAGAGGGTTCCTCAAGGGTGGCAGGTACAGGCATTGCCATCAGTTGCCATGCTTGGCTGCGTTTAAGCTGGTTTGCAGAGGCCTCTCTCACCAACACCCTCTTTTGATGGTTCCACCCTTTTTGGACCCAGCGTTAAGGAGACTTTGACCCGCAGTGAACAAGAAAGGAAGAAGCTGTTGTCTGTGAGGATTAAATTTTCTACCCACCAAAGGTCCTTTTCTAAGACCGACAAGGGGAATAGGAAGATGTGGTTCCGCAAGTCACAGTCTTCCTTTCAGGAAGTTCATGAGGATTCCTTTTCCAGGGGATGCGGGAGAGGTTTCAATGGTAGATGCTACCATAGAGGCAGGGGAGGTCTGCAGATCCAGGGTTCCAGGGAACCATTCTCTAAGAAACCCTATCAGTGCCCTTGAGGCACTGCCCGCTTTTGCATCCCCTGATGCCTGCTTCTGTTGATTCATAGGCCGCCGAGACCCTTTCGGAATCCGGTATGCCACAAAACTCTTCTTCGACTAAGGATCCTGCAGTTGTCTCTACCTTGGATGGGTCCGGAGGTGGCAGGCAGGTACCGGCTTCTGAGGAAGTCCTTCGCAATACCGAATCTCGACACAAATGTCTTCTTTCGCGACTACCGTTCTTTCAAAAACAACCGAGTTTCTTAGGCCCAGGGTACAAACCACACCCAAGAAACTGACCCACTCTCAGGAACCTGCTACCTTGCCTCAGTCTCAAATGCTTAAAATAGCAGAAGACCTTATCATGCTGATCAGGGGAAGCCAAGCTACCCCCCTCCAAAAGGAAAAGAGATCTGTCCCTGTAGTTTTGTATGAACAAGAGCCAAATGAGTCTGATGCATCTGAATATGAAGACATGCAACCCCTTTCCACTTATGAAGATTCTGATGCAGAGGATTCCATTCCTTAAGCCTTTCCCCAGAGGAGTTTTCCTTTGGGGAAATCCTGCATACTTTAAAGGAGCATTTCCAGTGGGAGAGTCAGAACTACCCCCAGTCTAAAAAGAGACTCAGGGAATTCCTGGATGTTGTGGAGGATATTTTCCTTGAATCCAGCTTGACTCCTTACGCCCTTCCTCCAGCTCCCAGAAAACCAGACAGGTACTACAGAGTCCCTGAGTCACACAAATATCTTTTTAAAAATCCTACAGCTGACCCTGAGGTAATTTTTTAAGGGCCAAAAGGGATTAAAGCAACCTCTTCTAAGAATCCCACCCCCTCAGACAGGGATTCCCGAGCATTGGACAGATGGGGTAAAAAAGTATACACCTCACCTACTCTTGCTATCAGGGCACTAAATTGTCAGTTCCATATGCTGAAATTTCAGCAACATACCTTGAAACTCCTTAAACAAAAAATGTCTTCCTTTCCTGCTTGGGCAAAATCTAAAGATTTACAAGAAGTTAATGCATTCTGCAAGTCAAGTAACTAAACACACCTTGCACTGTGGTTTTGATGCCGTAGAAGCTTCTTGCAGGGCAGCCGTCTCTGGATCTGTCATTAGAAGGCATGCATGGCTTAAGGAGCAGCCCCCTGCCAGACCATGTCAAATCTAAATTGTTGGATGCCCTTTGCACAAAGATAACTTATTTGGCACTAAGGCAGAAGAGGTCTTAAAAAAGATGGAAGAAATAGCAAAATCTGTGCAAACAGTTAAGGATTTTTTGCAGGTCCAGCCCCTTAGGTTCAGCAGGCATTGTCCCTCCAAACACTGGTCTGTTACTGTTACCAATAAACCGGCCCAGCCTAGGCCCCGTGAAAACAGACCCCCCACCCCCAGACAGCAGCAACAGGGAATGCAGACATCTAAGCAGTGAATACACTTGAACATCTACATTTATGGTAAGTGTACACAGTTGTACTTTCAGAGCCCTACTCTTTGGACTCGCCACAGCCTCCTTGGGTGTTCAACAAATGCATGGCAGTGGTGGCAGCTCATCTTAGGCTGCAGGGATTCCAGTTGTTTCCCCACCTAGACATTTGGCTCCTTACGGCCCCCACAAATCATCATCTGGTGGAGAATACATTTCCTTCTTCATTTCTTTGACCAACTGGGGATAATGATGGACCTGGCCAAATCTTCCCTGACTCCTGCTCAACAACTGGAATTTCTAGGCATGGTATTGGACAGTTCCTCAGAGGTTGCAGCCCTTTCTCTCTGACAGGTGGTACTTATTCGATATGATGTTCGGGACCTTCTGGAGCACATTTGTCCTCCAGTATTTCTCATTCTCAGGACACTGGGATCCATTGCAGCTGCCATTTATCTGGTGCTGCTGGCCTGATATTACATGAGGGTGCTACAGTGGACCCTGTGGTCCTTCCTTTCTCACCTTCTATCTGTTCCCATTTGTCTCACCCCAGTTTGTCGGAAGCACCTTTTTTGGTGGAAGGATTCCCCGGACCTCCTGGAGGGCAGGCTGTTCTCTGTTCCCAGTCCTACAGCCACGGTGGCCATGGACGCTTCCTTCCTGGGGAGCATTTTCAGGGAAAGATGGTCCAAGGCACATGGTCCCATGCAGAGACCAAACAGTACATAAACGTTCTGGAGATGAGAGCAGTACTGTTGTCATTGCAGGCCTTTCAGGACTACCTCCCTCTTGGAATGATTGCAGTTCATTCAGACAACATGGCTGTTGTATGGTACATAAATAAACAAGGGGGCACATGTTCTTATCTGCTGTGTCACGAGGCCATGAGAGTTTGGGAATGAGTGATGCCATCTGGGCACTTTCTCCTTGCAATGCACATTCCCAGAGCGTCCAACATACCGGCGATCAAACTGAGGAGGGCTATTCTGACCCCTCACGAGTGGTCCCTGAGTCAGTGGTGAAACAGATCTCCCATCGGTGGGGCTAACCTAGCTGTGATCTGTTTGCATCCCCTTTCAATCATAAATGCAACAGTTACTTTGCCTTGATCACCCCAGTGGGGGAGTCCTCCAGGGATGCACTGACTCACGATTTTGACCTCCAAGTCTCCTGTATGCATTTCCACTGTTACCCCTAATTCCCAGAGTTCTTCAGAAAGCCAGATGCCTCAGGATGTAGTTGATACTCATTGCCCCCTTCTGGCCTTGGCAGGTGTGGTTCTCCCTCTTACAGTCTCATCTGAAGCACCCACCTTTGGTAATCGATCCGGTACCGGATCTAATCTCCCATCCATCACTTCGACCACTCCCGAATCTGCATACAGTCGTCTGACAGCTTGGTTTGTCCACTTCCAGTGATTTTGGCTAAGTCCAGGCTAGCATCGCCTGTGAGGGAAATTATCTTTGCTTGTCAGAAGTCCTCCATGAAGAAAGTTTACAGATGATTGGAAGAGATTCTCCATCTGCATGAGAGAGAGGAATCTTGATCCATTTTCGTTTCCTATTTCTTGATATTCTCCTTTTCTTAACCTCTCTTTTTAAGGAGGGGGCCAGTTACTCTATGATCAAAGTTCATTTGGCAGCAATTTCCAATTTTCATGTCAACAGTAATCCTACCTTTTCTTCTCGCCTCTGTAAAGAATTTTTGAAAGGTGTGTTTTTATTACGCTCCTCAGTTAAGGACCCATCTCCTCCTTGGGATCTTTCTCTGGTGCTGCAGTCTTTAACTAAGCCCCCCTTTGAGCCTGCTACATCCTGCAATCTTAGATTTTTTTTCTTGGAAAACGGCCTTCTTAGTGGCTTTTACCTCAGCTAAGAGAGTATTGGAGTTGCAGGCTCTTACAGTTAAGCCTCCTTACTTAGTATTTCATAAGAATAGAGTGGCTTTGAAACCTAATCTATGTTCATCGTGTTTCACTGTTGCAGTCATTACACTTGGGTTATCCTGCTAGCAGGCTACCCGCAGTTGGCCTGAATTCCAAAGTCCTGGTCCGGCATCGGTTGCTGTCGCCTCTTCCCTGACGTCAGTGCGCCAGGGGTTTAAAAGATGCAGCCAACGCCATTTCTTCAGTCTTTCTTGCCGCATGGTGCCCGAAGCAAAAGCAGTTCGCAAGTGCCGGTCGGCCGACTCCTGAGATTTTCAAAACCGAATTTCAAATCCAAAGTCTTCATTAAAGCTAAGTACCCCGTTGGGGAAACTTTTTTCTTGCTCCAGACCGATGTCAGAAAAAGTTAACAATTGTATTTCTTGTGGGAAGCAAATACCTCATAAGGATTTTCATTCTTACTGTATTCCTTGCCTAGGCCCTGACCATGATGTTGCTAGCTGTTGGTTTTGTGCTAGATTTAACCAACGCACTATTAAGCGTCGGTACGATTTTGCCTTTCATTACTTTGGCCGAAGATTTAATTATATAATGCCGTCGGAACAGCCGATGTCCGGAGTTTATAAAAAGCGCAAGGAAAAGGACAGGCATCCGAAGTCCAAAACCGACGAGGCCTCCGCTAGGCCACTCGCCGATTCTCAGTGAGGTGCTTTCGCAGCCCCTGATGCCCGCTACCTCAGAGCCACAGGCCGCTTCCGACTCCCACGTGGACCGACTAGGCCTCTGGATACTCAAGGTATTGGACACTCGGAAACTATTCCCTCAGATGGGTTCGGAGCCACTGAGCAGGCATCAGCTTCTGAGGGTGTTTTCAGACCTACACAGTTATATGTTAAGCCAACCTCAGCTTCAAAGGCAAAGAATAAAGCAGCTCTAAAGACAAAGAAACAAGTACAGCATTCTCCTGCACAGACTTCCATGCCTAAAAAAACAGATGCTTAAAATGGCCGAAGACCCAATTACTTTGATCAGGGGTTCCCATCCCCCTCCTGATAAGAGGCCTAGGCAAGAGACAGAATATGAATCTTCAGATCATGTTTCCATTTCCTCTGCCTCCTCTTCTGAGCAGGGATACTCCCTTCCTCCCTATGAGGATTCTGATGCTGAAGAGTCTGTTCCTTCAGCCTCTCCTCCTGAGGATTATTCTTTTGGGGAAACCCTTCACACCATGAAGGAGCACTTTCATTGGGAGAGCCAAGATTACTCAGAATCTAAGAAAAGGCTCAGAGACTTTCTTTTACTACCTCAGCACAGACCTCTTGCTATTCCACCTGTTCTAGATATAGTAGATGATGTATTTTCAGAGTCCAGCCTGTCTCCTGACTCTTTACCCCCTGCACCGGTTAAGCCAGACAGATACTACAGGGTTCCAGATTCCCACAAATTTCTATATAAAAACCCTGCTGCTGACCCAGAAACTATATCTCAGGGTCCCAGAGGGGTCAAAGCTTCCACTGCGAAAAACCCTGTCCCCTCTGATAGGGATTCTAGGGCACTGGACAGATGGGAGAAAAAAGTTTACACTTCTGCTACCTTGGCTGTAAGGGCTTTAAATTGTCAGGTTCATTTGCTTAAATATCAGCAATATTTAATGTCACCGCTAAAACAGAAAATGTTGACAAATTCTGAATGTCCAGATAACAAGGAAATGCAGGATTTATTGCATGTAGCTGAACAAGTGGGAAAGCATACTTTGCAATGTGATTTTGATTCACCGGAGGCCTCTTGCAGGGCCGCTGTTACGGGTACTGTCATTAGAAGGCATGCTTGGTTAAAGGAACAAAATCTGCCTGATCATGTTAAAGCAAAATTATTGGATGCTCCTTTACAGCATGATACTTTGTTTGGTGTTAGGGCAGAAGAGGTGTTGAAGAAAATGGAGGATAAAGCGAAATCTATGCAGACAGTTAAGGATTTCTTACAGTACAACCACCCAGATTTAGCAGGAACTGGCCTTCAAAGAATTGGTCCTTTCCAGTGTCAGACCAGCCACAAAGAGGCAGATACAGACGCCCTAGAGGCAGATCCCAGCCCCAAGGCTCATACAGGCCTAAACAATGGGGTGCTTCTACCTCCAAAAGCAGAGAAGACAAATCACAGCCATATAGAAAACAGTCCCAATGACTTTCCTCTGCCAATACCAAGCACTTATCTTTTGGTAGCCCCCTTAGGGGGAAAACTAGCACTTTTTTCACAAAATTGGCATATAATCACCCCGGACAAATGGGTCTTGAATATAGTGTCGCAGGGCTACAGGTTCCACTTTCACACCCTGCCAAAGGCAAAAGGTATGCCAGACCTGCCACAAAATCAATGGGCAGAGGCACAAAAGCAAGTTACATCCCTCATGGACATGAGAGCCATTCAGCGAGTACCACAGCAAGAGCAGGGACAAGGATTTTATCAAGACTATTCCTGCTACTCAGAAAGGACAAAGCCTGGAGACCAATACTAGACCTGTCTATTCTAAACACTTTTCTGGACGTTCCAAAATTCAAAATGTTGACTCTGCAGCAGCTTCTGCCCATGCTGGGCAAGAAGGCTTGGCTTGTAACTTTGGACCTAAAAGAGTCATACCTGCATGTCCCAGTCAGACATTCTTGCAGGTGACACCTCAGATTCATAGCTGGATCAATGCACTACCAATTCTCTGCACTGCCCTTCGGCTTATCTACTGCGCCCAGGGTCTTCACAAAATGCCTGGCACCAGTAATTGCTTTCTGCAGACAAAGAGGAATTCAAATATACCCTTACTTGGACGATTGCCTTATTCAAGCAGAGAACAAAAACATTCTACTGAGGCATCTGGCGTTTGTAAAAAGATTACTAATTTGCCTAGGGTACACAGAACACGAAAAGAAATTGAAACTAGTACCCTCTCAGGAGATAATATTCCTGGGTGCAAGCTTAAATACAACTGCCCAGATGGCTTATCTCACGCCAGACAAACAAAGGCGACTGACTTCTTACTTCGAAATGTTGGCAACAAAGACCCAGTTATCTGCAAGAAAAATTCTGCAGGCTTTGGGCTTCATGGCATCCTGCATTTTACTAATTCCATATGCAAGACTGCATATGAGGAAACTACAATGGTATCTAAAAAGTGTTTGGACTCAACATTGCCACAGCCTGGAAACATTAATTACCCTCATTCCCTGCCTGCAACAGAAGTTTCAATGGTGGGCACAGGCCTGTCACCACAACACGGGACAGCCATTCACTCTACCCACAGCCAGGCAGACACTAACAACAGATGCATCAGATTATGCCTGGGGGGCCCACATGGCAGGAAAATGTATTCAGGGAGCATGGCCAGCAAGCCAAATGCATCTTCATATCAATCAAAAAGAAATGCTAGCTGTTCAGAATGCCCTGACAGCCTTCAAGGATCTACTTCATCCAGGACAACTGCTGGTAAAGACGGACAATACTACAGTCATGTGGTACATAAACAAGCAGGGAGGCACACATTCCTACCCCATCTGCAGACAAGCCATGACTTTGTGGAACACAGCATTGACGTATCAAGTACACCTGCAAGCACAATTCCTGCCAGGAAAGACAAATACTCTGGCAGACAAACTAAGCAGAAATCTCAAGGATCCTCACGAGTGGAAACTAGATCCACAAATCTTCAGCATGACAACAAGGAAATGGGGATGCCCAGACATAGATCTATTTGCCTCCCCGTGCAACTGCCAACTACAGAGTTTCTGCACAAGGACTTATCACAAACAAGCATGGAAAGTGGATGCCCTGTCATTCAGCTGGAAAACCCTTACAGTATATGCCTCTCCTCCCCAAGTTACTCCTAAAGGTCAGACAAGAGAAGCCAAAAATTATACTGATTGCCCCAGACTGGCCTCGCCAGCACTAGTATCCAATCCTAAAGAGCTTGTCTCAAGGCCCAGCCTGGACGTTACCCCAAATTCCTCATTTCCTGACCCAACAAAACAATCAGATCCTGCACAGCCAACTCAGAACCCTAAATCTGGCTGCATGGCTGCTAAAGTAACCATTCAGAACTCACCTCTCTCTAAAGCAGTTATGGATGTTATTTTGGAGGCCAGGAGGCCCAGCACCAGAAAATCTTATACAGAAAAATGGAAGAGATCTTGTGCTTGGAACCAGGCACAAGGAATGGACACACTTGTTCGAAATATTCCTCAGATTTTACAATACGTAACTGAGATGCTGGACAAAGGCCTATCCTTCTCATCAATTAAGATCCATGCCTCTGCCATTTCAGCTCATTACAGCATGGATCCACCTATTTTTTCACATCCACTGCTAAGGCAGTACCTCAGGGGGCCAAAAACATAAGACCTCCAAGGAGAGCTCCAACACCTGCATGGGACCTCAATTTTGTCTTGGAAAAGCTCACACTGCCTCCTTTTGAGCCAGCCAATACAGCTGACATAAAATACTTATCATGGAAAACAGCTCTGCTCCTAGCAAGAAGAGTCGAGTTACAGGCACTAATGGCTGTGGAACCTTTTATTATTTTCCATCCGGACAGGGTTTCTCTAAGGACAAACCCAACATTTATGCCTAAGGTAGTGTCCAGTGTGGCTCTTAACCAAACCATTCATTTGCCTTCCTTTATCCAAACCCACAGAATAAGGGGGAGAGACTTCTGCATTCTTTGGACATACACAGACAGCTACATTTCTATTTGGACAAAACTAAAGCCTTCAGGAAGACTGAGCAGCTCTTAGTGGCATATGCTGCAGGATCGCAAGGAAAAGCTATTTTAAAGCAGACTATTTCAAAATGGATAGGCCACTGCATTCGTTTCTGCTATTCGCAACATGGCAAATCAGTGCCTAAGGGCATTAGGCCACATTCAACCAGAGCAGCAGCCACTTCAGCAGCCTTCCTCAGAGGAGTACCAACCAAGGACATTTTGGAGGCTGCAACTTGGACTTCAGTGTACACTTTTACAAAGCACTACCACTTACCTCTTTACTCTAAATCCAGAGCAGGTTTCGCCACTGCAGTTCTGCAGGGCCTCATAGCCACTCCTAATTCTATCTAGGCCCAGCCACTCAACCTCTGCTTTGGGATTCAACCCAAGTGTAATGACTGCAACAGTGAAGCACGATGAACATAGCACAGTTGTGTACCTACCATAAATGTAGATGTTCAAGTGTATTCACTGTTGCAGTCCAGGTTACCCACCCTCCATCCCCCTTTCTTTGCTGGGACTTGTCTGTACTACTCTATTCTATACAACCTGTGTGGTGTATTTGCTTGTAGATGAAGGTAATGTTTATGTTAGTGCATGCTTTTTTATGAGCAGAATTTTTAGCCTACCCTTTTGGGGGCACCTGTCATCTGGGGCAAGAAAAACTGAAGAAAATGGCATCGGCTACATCTTTTATACCCCTGGCGCACTGACATCAGTGAAGAGGCGACAGCAACCAACACCGGACCAGGACTTTGGAATTCAGGCCAGCTGCAGGTAGCCTGTCAGCAAGATAACCCAAGTGTAATGACTGCAACAGTTAATGCACTCAAACATCTACATTTATGGTAGGTACACAACTGTACTTTCTTTTATGCCCAAGGTGTTCACTGAAGAGAATCTCAGTCAGTACAACGTTCGGTGTTCTTCCCTAATTATACTAATAAAGGAGAGTACATTTTAAATACATTAGATGTTCATCAGCTTCATTTCTATTTGCATAAAACTAAATCCTTTCGGCTCTCAGACCAATTATTTGTGGTCTTTTCACCTAACTGGAAGGGGCCAAGCGGTGTCAAAGATTACTGTCTCCCATTGGATTTCTCAGTGCATTTCCTTCATTTACTGCTCATTTTGTACTCCCTAACCTGGACCAGTTAGGACTCATTCCACCAGGTTGGTGGCCATTTCAGCTGCATTCTTAGCCTGACAATCTTTGGATGACATTTGTGCAGCAGCAATGTGGTCTTCGCCTCATACCATTATTTCCAGTTACAAGCTTGACCTGATTTCTAGAGGAAGGTCTTCCTTTGGCTCCACGGTTTTTCGGCATGTCCTTCCTTGAGGCCACCCAGGATTTTTGGGTAGCTGGGAACTCTGACCCAGACGTGATGAATGGTGACTAGGATAACATCAGATTAATAGTTATGTACTCATCATAACTTGGTATCTGTGTTGCCCGTAGTCACCAATCATCACGGTTCCACCTACTAGCCCCCTTCCTGAAGGAGAACAGGACCCCGTTGGTGAGGCCTCCTCGGACAGTCCCACCGAGGAGGTCCCTCACAAACGAAAGTGCAAGAGGAGGCACTTGGACTCCCCCGAGTCCCTCACAGAGGACACGAACTTAGAGGAAGGGGAAGGTTCCCCAAGGTCACCCCCTGAAGACGTCTCCTTTGGGGACATTATGGAAATGCTGCATATTAGAGGGGGGTGGTCAGCCCAAAAACCTTCCTCGGATGAGTCTGTGTTTCTGGAGGCGTTTGCAGGCCCGTCTACCTCTTGGGTGTGTCCCCCCCCCCCCCCGGCTGATCCCCTGGTAGACTTGATTACTACTAGGGCTTGGAAGGAGCCGGACACCGTGGAGCCAATCCCTAGAAGACCGGACAACATACTTAGTCCTCCCCCTGACAGGCATGGAATAAAGGTTCTCCAGTGGATGCCATGGTGGTGGCGGCTGCCACTAAGAAGGAACTCGCGCAAGAAAGTTCCTCGGTCCATCCTCCTGGTAAGGAGTCTCGGACGATGAACCATATTGGAAAGCGGATGTTTGCTTCAGCCACCTTTTCTGTAAGGGCGCTGAATTATCTGGCACACGTCATTAGACTCCAGTGGGATCTGATAAAAGAATATGCTGGAGTTCCCCCAGAGTCTATGGCGGCCGAGGACAAATGGACTTTCTCGGCTCGCATGGCCACTCTAAAGTCAATTTCTAACACTTCCATACGGCTTCTCTCCCATGCCACGGAAGGAGCGGCTAGAGCCAGTGGGGCAGGGGTCGCCTTGCGGCGCCATGCCTGGCTTCACCTTTGTGACTTTGCGGAACCCTTCAAGGCGTCCTTCGCGAACGCTCCCTTTAACGGTTCTACGCTATTTGGCAAAACCGTCCGCGACACGCTGCTCCAGAGAGAGAAATATGGGAAGAACTGTCTGCCGTCGGGATCCGCTTCTCGAATCCTCAAAGGTCCTTCTCAAGGAACCAGAGAGGACAAAAGAAGATGTGGTTCCGGAAGTCCCAGCAGTCCCGTCCCACTCCGGACCCTTTGTCCTTTAGAGGCAGAGGAGGACAAGGTGGATGCCGGCCCAGAGGCAGAGGGGGGGGGCGAAGAATTTCGGGTTCAGAGAACCCTTCTCGGACCGACCCATGCAGCAGCCCTGAGGGCTTGCCCGGCTGTCCTTCTCTGGAGGCAGTCGGGGGGCGGTTTTCGGAGCACCTACGAAGTTGGGAGGCCATTACGACAGATCATTGGGTGCTCCGAATAATATCCAGAGGTTACACTATCCCCTTTCTGAATTTTCCACCACTAACAAAGCGCCTTCCCGATGTCCCACCCATTCAGAGGGAGGCTGTGGCTTCAGAAATAAAGAAGTTGCTAGAAAAAAGGGCCATCCAGCACGTTTCCCCCAGAGCAATCTGGGTTAGGTAATTACTCCAGGTACTTTTTGGTGCCAAAAAAGATGGGGGACTTAAGGCCAATTCTCGACCTGTCAACTCTAAACCTATCCATTGCCAAAGAGAAATTCTGGATGGTCACTCTGCAATATATTCTCCTTTTTCTACAGGAGAACAACTGGATGTGCTCCATAGACCTCAAGGATGCGTACTATCACAATCTCATGGACAGACGGTCCAGAAGGTTTCTCCACTTTCAGCTATGAGCCAGTCATTTTCAGTTCAGGGTTCTCCCGTTCGGCCTCACCACAGCCCCCAGGGTGTTCACCAAGGTCATGGCAGTTGTAGCAGCCCACCTGAGACTTCAGGGAATTCAGGTCTTTCCATACCTAGATGACTGACTTCTCACCGCCCCCACCAGGCATCTGCTCTGCTCCGCCAGGGATTATTCCTTATCCTTGGCCCAGCATCTAGGCATTACCATAAATTTTCAGAAGTCGTCTCTTCATCCTGTGCAAGTTCTGGATTTCATAGGGGCCAGGATAAATATGCTCCAGTCCAAAGCCTTTCTGACATAGGACAGTTTGCGCAACTTGTCACTCCATGTAATAGTGCTTCTACAGTTCCCAGCCCCGCCTGCAGAATTGGTCCTGAGAGCCCTAGGTTCCATGGCGGCAGCCATCAGCCTTTCACCTCTGGCACGATTACGCATGAGAGTCCTTCAGTGGACTTTTCAGGTTCAATGGTCTCTCCTCCTTCACCCATTGGATTCTCCGATTCCCCTAAGCAGGGTTTGCAGGAACTCCCTTCTTTGGTGGCTCCATTCCCAAGAGCTGCGGGAAGGGAGACCATTTGTGATGCCTCAACCCAAGCCACGCTGACCACGGACGCTTCTCGCCTCGGGTGGGGGTCATTCCATGGGCAGAACCGTCCAAAGCACGTGGACCCCTTTAGAGACCGTTCTGCATATCAATGTCCTGGAAATGAGGGCGGTGCTTCTAGCGTTGCAAGCCCTTCAAGACCTTCTTCCTCTGGGGACTATTGCAATTAAGACAGACAGCACGGCAGTAGTCTGGTACATCAACAAACAGGGAGGAACCAGATCTTACCCTCTTTGTCGAGAGGCTATGAGAGTTTGGGAATGGGCGATTTCCACCAATCGCTTTCTGATAGCAACGCACATTCCGGGTTGGTCCAACATTCTAGCGGACAAGCTGAGTCGCTCGATCCTCACACCTTACGAGTGGTCTCTAAACCCATCAGTAGCGAATCAGATCTTCCTCAGATGGGGTCATCCTTGCTGCGATCTTTTCGCTTCTCCTTCAAACGCAAAATGCAGCGAGTTTTTCACTCTGATTCCCCCAACAGGGGAGAGCCCCAGAGGCGCTCTGGTTCTTGCTTGGCACCCCAGTCTTCTTTATGCTTATCCTCCTCTTCTGCTAATGATGAAATTTCTGCAGAAAGCTCATCGGTTGGGGAGCAAGATAATCCTCATAGCCCCATTCTGGCCTCGCCAGATCTGGTTCCCTTACCTGCGGTCTCACAGCGTAGCTCCTCCTTGGCTCTTAGATCCCATTCCGGATCTGATCTTTCATCCTGCGGGATTACAACCTCCGAACCTGGATGACCTCAAGCTCACGGCTTGGTTGATCCAGTTCCACTGATAGCTAGGACTCCCAGTATCTCATCTCCCGTAAAATCTATTCTGGTGGCGGCGCATAAACCTTCTACCAGGAAGATCTACAGAAGTAAATGGAAGCGTTTTTCCATCTGGGCCAAACATAGGGATTTAGACCCCTTTACTGCTCCCATTCCAACAGTTCTTGAATTCCTGTCCTACATTTTCTACCAAGGAGCCAGTGCTTCTACAGTTAAAGTCCAAATGGCAACCATTTCCCATTTCCACATAGGGATAACCTTGGTCCCTTAGCGTCCGCTAAGATATGCAAAACCTTTTTGAAAGGCACCTTTCTGTTGAGACCTCCGGTCAAGAATGCGGTTCCCCCATGGGACTTAACCTTGGTTCTTCAGGCATTGACGGGTCCACCCTTTGAACCTGCAGCTTCGGTCTAGTTAAAATTCTTATCTTGGAAAACAGCCTTCCTGATTGCAGTTACTTCAGCCAGAAGGGTATCTGAACTTCAAGCCCTTTGTATGAAACCTCCATATCTGGTCTTCCATAAGGACAGAGTGTCTCTCAGGACTACATTCTTGCCTAAGGTGGCCTCCGAATCCAATATCAACCAAACCATTAACTTGCCTGTTTTCTTCCCCAACTTTCAGAACAAAGGGGAATACAGGTTGCACTTATTGGATGTGCACAGACAATTGCGTTTTTACTTGCACAGGACAGAGGCTACTCAGAAATCGGATCAACTCTTAGTGTCTTTCACTAAGCCATCTTTGGGAAAGCCTATTACGAAAGTTACCTTAGAGAGATGGATATCACACTGCTTCGTACACACTTATTTAGCTTCTGGCCAGCCTGAACCCTTGGGGGTTCATGTCCACTCTACCCGTTCTATGGATACTTCTGCAGCATTCTGGTCAAAAGTTCCTCTAGATGACATCTGCTCAGCAGCTACTTGGTCCTCTTCTCATACCTTCATTTCTCATTATAAGTTGGAGCTAATATCCAGAGGTAGGGCATAATTTGGCTCCGCAGTGCTCCAGAACATCCTTCCTTGAGGACTGCCCAAGGTTTTTGGTAGCTGGGGACTTTGTCCCACAGGTTGCTGATCAAATGAAGTTAACTACTTCAGATTAAGAAGTTATGTACTCACCATAACGTTCCATCTGAGTAGGTAACTTCATTTGTCAGCAGCCGCCCCCCCCCCCCTTCCCCCTAGCCTGTTTCATGGTTTTATCTATGACGGAAGGTTTTCCTTTGTCATGCATCAGGTTAGTATTCCTCTTTCAAGTGTCTTAGATTGTTGTTTTTTGTTGGGTGCATATTTGGCAAACTCGATCTGAGGACTGGAGGGAGGTAGCAGAGTATTATGGGTAAGGGGGAGGAGCTGAGAGATCGGATCTTTTAGCCTGGAAAGCTGCCGGCTCGGATCAGAGGTTGGATCCGATACCCACAGGTCACAGGTTGCTGACAAATGAAGTTACCTACTCAGATGGAACGTTATGGTGAGTACATAACTTCTTATTTTTCTCCAGAGTCATTCCTCAGTTTTTGTGGTTGATTTTTAAAGTTAGTATGCAATTCTTTATAAGATGTAACTATTTTCCTATTTTATGGGTACTGTTAGTAATTTTACTAATTCAGGCAGTATGACATTTAACCGTCTGTCCTTCATACCACATTTTAACTCAGAGTTTAACCGCTGGTATGTCAGTTAGTCTCTTGGATGGAGGTTATGTAACTGCTTTGGGCGCTGCTACACTATGTGGGCATGACCCTAGCTTATCTGCTTCTGGTATATCAGCTCTTTTTTTGTTTTTTTCTCAGCCAGTTTCTACTTGCATTATACTGTTTTCCCCTCAAATTAGCCATCCAAAAAATGATTTTTTTCCCAAGACTCCACCTCTTTTCATTTCTTCATAGCTTGTTCACAGTTTTATACAGAAAGTGCAAAGGTATGTTTGTTGGAGTCTGAGCCCACAGCAGTCAATCTCTTGTTATACTCTGTATGTTTCCCCTGGAGTTTCATCATATTCTTCCTTTTTGCCATGTAAGTTCCAGCTGGGTATGCTGAGTGGGTCTCAATTGGTTTGCTTTAGAAAGCTTTGTAAATTTGGTATCCTCCCCACTTACTACTCTTTTGGAAGGATGATCTTATTCTATTTAATCCTTAGCATCCTTCCCTCCCAAGCAAACTCTGTAATTATTTTTGTAGTGTTATCCCAAGTTCCTATTCAGGTTGATAAAGAAAGGCTTGTCCTCTATGTAGTATAGTACGGATAGTGATTATTTAACTGTTTGGATATTTGGCATCTTAATCCAACAGCATCTATTTCCAGAATCTAGGTTCCTTAATTATTTCCTGATTATCCTCCACCATGTTTCCTTAGCTGCCAGCTGTGCTTCCTTCATCACCTGTACACCTAAATACCTCATTCTCTGATGACCCCACAGGTAGAGGTATTATTGAACCAGATTGTACAAAGAGGCATAATTTACTGATGTGGCTTTACTTTTAATCTTAATTTATCGTGTATCCTGAGAAGACCTGAATAGATCTGGGATATCCTGCACTGGCTGTATTGAATATATCATTATCTTCAAATAAAAACATTTTTTTTTCTTGCTGGCCACACCACTTAAACCTTTTAACTTGAGAATATCTTCTTTTTGTAGCTCATGGCACCAAGTATACAGCAAAAAGTAGAGGGGACAGTGGACACCGAAAGAGTATCTTCCTATCTTTATTCTGTTAGTTGAGCCTGCAGGGCTTCTTCTGATTAGCCCAGACAGTTCTTACAGAAAAAAGTCCCTCCATTACTGGATCTAAGTAATTCCAGTTGATCCTCTTAAACTTTTTCTACATCATGGTCCACAAACAGCACAGTGGAGTTAGGACCCCTATACTGAGCTTTTTCTTTTATCATTGTTTTAAATATATTGTCAGATGTCTGTCTGCTGTCCGTTAAACCACAATGATTCAAGTCCTTCAGCCCCAGTGTATGTATTTTTTTTATTTTTGTCTGCCACTATAACCGTACAAGTTTTGTAATCATGATTTAAACTTTGAAATTGGCCTGTAAGATGCTGTGTTAACTGTAGCCATACTTCATTTGAAATTATTCCTGTTACTGCTTTTCTGCATAATTCTGGTATGTTTCCCCAGAGTTCAAGTAACATTTTCCCACCCATCCTCCAAACTTCTATTGGAATACCCTATATTTCAGGGGTTATCCTTTTAGATTGATTTTGAATGTGAACTTTAACTTTCTCATGTTGTTAGGACCGTTGGTCCTGTCTCCATCCCTGTGAACACTGGCAAATTCATACTCTTTATAATACTGACAGCATTGCTTTTACTTGTCCCTCTCAATCTTTTCCTTCCTGTATAAGGTGGTGTAAAATTCCCTTAAAATTTGCAGTATCCTTTCAGTTCATTTTTTAGTCTTTCCTTTTTTTTTGGATGCATAAACTTTTATACCTACCTTTCTGCCTTTTTTTTTTTTTTTTTTTTTTTTTTTTTTTTGCTGCCTTTGTTTTTAGGCTCACAACTTTTATGCCATATGGATATTCTCAAAATATAGTTGTTTAATGATTTCACAATATTTGTTTACATTGTGTAGATCATTGTTGTTCTTTACTCTTCCTCATTTCTTCGTGCTCTTTTGTCATCCCCATTTTATGCAACTTATTTATTTCAACCAATTTTTTCAATTAGTTTTTATTAATTTCTTTCCACATTTTCTTGTTTTTGTCTCCACAAATCTTTTAAAGTTATTTTTCATGCTCTCACATACTGTAGGCAAATTTCCGTCTTTAACCTCCAGCTTTCCAAAATAAATCTCTCAATTGTGATCATTGCTTTATGTACAAAGTCATAGCATTCAAAATTTGTACCTCTGGGGAAGTAAGTTGTATTTTAATATATAATTCACCCTTTTGTTAGGTGCCGCCTAGAAAATTAAGACCTTTGTGGTGCTATCATATGCTTACCTACATGGTTGCATCAGAAACATTTACCTTTATCGCAATGTAAAAAGATGCACACATCTTTTCTAGGCTTTCTGTAGTTTAAAGATCAAGTAGAAAGTTTGTATATTTTTATTTGTCAAAGACATGATTTTGAAACCTTGACTAGACAGACATTTTGGAGTTTTGCAGTTAAATAAAAGCACGGAAGACACCTCAACCTAGAACTGAACCACAGCCCTAGCATTTCTAACCAAGCCACACAGCCTGAAAGTTTTGCCCATCTCAGCCATTTTTAATGGGATTCCCCTATCCTCAATTTCATTCTAATTGCTTTAGCTGCATACAATACATATATCCTGGTATATAAATGCTCCAAAACATTTTCACAGTTGCAAAGTAGCACATATACTACACACACACACACACACACCCACACACACACACAAGTAAAGCGTGCAGATGTGACCATCATTTACAGACACTTGTATGACTGTGTACACCTCTGATGTCTGTTTATGATCAAATAAATAATTCATACATACATTGTGGTCAAGGAAGGCATTACATTTCAGCTTATTACTGTCAGAACCATACTGTGCAGCCTTTCTCAGCCTCTTGGCTCAAGAATCAAGGATAGATTTCAGATAATATTCATATTTACTTAGTTGCTAGTATAACAAGCTTTTGTAATAGGCATTTTGTAAAGAAAGTGAAGTGTGAAACTCACATGACTGTCAGCAGTGACTCCAGTCCACACAATTTTGCCAGAAAACCACACATTTTACAAAGAACAGAGCAAAAATATAAGGCAGAACTGGGTAAAGTTGAGAGCTATGCCCTGTGTGATTCCCTCCACCACACACACAGACAACCATCATTTACAACCTACTTGCGTATACCTCAGATATCTGCTTGAGATCAAATGAATGAGTGAATGAATGAATAGGTAGGTAATGGCTCAAAAATACATTTAATTTTGCTGCTGTCAGAGATATACAATGTAACCCATTGCAATCCCCTTCTGCCCACTCAGTTTCTTAGCTGAAGAATCAGAGAGAGTGGGAGACCCAAAATTGGATTTTAAATGTTACTCTTTATTTACCTAGAAAGTTGCAAGAATAACAAGGTTTGCAGTAAGGAGCATTCAACTGCAGTCAGTAGTAGATCAAAGTATCTCTCAGCTTTGCTCAGAAGTACTGGCCAAAGCCAAAATAATGTGGTCCATGACTGAGGTCCAGAAATGTCCAGTATTTTAATGCTTCTGTAGTTCAGATAAAAATGTAATTGAACAGCAGGTGTTGCATCAACATGGTTGTCCAGAAAAATAAGACAAATTAAACTCTGTCTTCTGGTATTATTGACTAATGGTAATCCTCAATGATTTGCCAGCAAGTGAAATGTTTTACAAGGATGAAGGCAAAAATATAAGCCAAAGTCAGGGACATTCTACAATACTGAGAACTTACCTATGCCATCGGCAACTTCCACACACACATATCTTTCAAGTATCTAGACTTTAGTAGAACATCCAGACTTTTGTGTCATATTTTTGGTCTTTTCCTCCTAAAATTAATTTTCTTGGCAAATTGATGAGGATTGCAGTTGCTAACTATGGTAGGCATTTTCAGTTTCAGACTCCATATCCTTCAAAAAATGCACATCAATGAAAACCTATTATTCCAGCAACTTTATAAGTTGATAAGAGCAATATTTAAAATATGTCACTGATTTTGTATCTCCCATATTATTTTTGGCTTTATTCTTGATTCTTGTAGTAAGAGGTTAATAGAGACGACACATGAAGTCACACTCTTAAAAATCCATTGTGCAATGCATAGTTATTTACCAGATCAAGCAGCATCATCAGCACTGAGTAATACTGTTTTCTGCATTTTTTTTTTCTTTCAGAAAGACCAAGCTGGTGCTAGATTTTAAGCTTTTACACTACTGTTCTGTTTTAACTAGCTGCAGGAAGTCTCTGTCATTGCCTGTACAATCCAAGAAATTAAATTGAAGTAGTGGGGTCTAGTGATAGGTATAAGCAGGAAAATGTATAATTCCTCCTATTTTCTAGTAATTTTTAATGATCTTTATTAATAATGATATTTTAAAAAGTGACATACATATACAGTAATACAAAAGTTGACAAACCACGCTAACATTTCTTTTATTTTCATGCAGTATACAATTTTAACAGTTTTCATTCACTCCAGCAATACATAAATTGCTCAATTCCTCCTCCTCCTGAACACTATTCTGCATGAATTGTTCCCATAAATCCCATTTATTTCTATATAATTTAAACATTCTCTTTTCTAAAGATCCCATGTCCATTTATTTTATCTTATTTACAATATTCACTATTTCAGTTACAGTTGGTTTACATTTTGATTTTCATTTTCTAGCAGTTGCTTCTTTTTCAGCCAATAGTAATAAACATTTTAAAGCCTTACTGTGTCTGGCCTATCCTTATCCTATTTCCCAGTTCAAAAGAACAATTTCCTTAGTTATTTAATGTCTAAGGAAAATTCTTTTAAGTCTTCTTGGGATATAAAATAATTATGCAAACACTTCTGAGCAAAGATCCTAAAATGTCAGGACTTTACTGCATAGTTGTAAGCCATGCAAATATTCTGCCATTGTTCTTTGTATATTGCTTTTCCATTTCCGTCCCAACCTTTTCTAACCTAGTCTGATTGATTCTTAATAGATGTTCATATATAATTAATTGTTGCAGTAGCCTATGCTAAGTGGGTTTACCCCTCCACCCTCACACTGGCAAGTTTCTTAAAGGTTTGGAAGCCTCCAAGGTGTTCCACCTGCTAGGAGCGCATAAGGTGATCCACAAAAAAGGCAGGTAGAACACTCAAAAGCTTCAGAGCCTTTTTGCCACCAAAGGTTTCCTTGTATATTTTTGTTGCTTCTGTGGAAAACTTGTGATTTGTTTTATGCAAGAAAAGCTGTTTGTTGTACTTTATAAAGCAAAGAAAGGAAAACATTTTGTTTTATATATTTTGGAAAGGTTATGGTAGTGCTAGTCTAAAATGTATGTGGGAAAAAAGTTTGACTAACAACCTAAGCCATTCTGAAAGTTTGTGTGTTGGGCAAAAATCATAGTGTGTGGGGGGGAATTTTAGAAGTATACCTGCCTCAGAATCACTAGTTCTCCATTTTTTACTTTTCTGACCTCTTTCTCTGCGTACTTATGAAACATCAATCTGACTTATTGGTAGTAACTTCACTGATGCACAAAAAGAAGAAACTTTGTAAGGAGTCTTTTAGAGTTAATCTCCTGGTAACTCTGTTGTGGTTAGTTGTTCCTCAGACCACTTGATTTGTTCCCCAGTCCTCTTGGTGCAGCATTAGTAGTCACCAGAAAAAGGGGGATAGTGAAGTCTTTTGCTGCTATTAGGTGTCCAGGGCAGCCATAGGAGAACCACTGTTGTTGCTGGCTGGGAAGGGTCTTTACTTGGCCTTGAAGGGGTTGAGAAAGTTAGGAGTAGTATACTGAAGAATCAGTCTTTATTTGCAGAGAGTGCAATTGGTAAAAGAAACTTTCAGTACCTTGTCTCTGGACAAGGCAGGCTTACTGGACTCTGAAAAAGAATTGATTTCTGCTTTTGCTGTACTATGGCATCCCGCAGGCTAGAAAAGAAAGAAAGCCTTTCTCATTATGACAAGATTTTCCAGTTAGAACAGCGGTCATTGCATGGGGAAGTAGTGTACTTCAGTGGATTCTTCTTGTTCTGGGCATCCGGATTCTGGGAAGGTATTGCTTCAGACCTTCCCATGCAAGAAATTTTTTTTTCTGACTTTCTGTCTAATATAAGTGAGTATTTCAGTAGGAGCTAAGTGAAATCTCTATGGCTGAGAAAATATGTTAAGAATTGTAACCGTTAGAAATGCTAAAAGCTACAGCTATCCATTGTTTTTTGTTTGCTTTAGAGTAAACATTTTTTGATTGCCATGCAATTTGCGAGTCCCTTATTTTCTTTGCTAAAGGGGAAGAGAACACCTCTGTCTTGTTCCTCTGTTAAACTATACCTTGTTGGGGAGGAATTCTTCCACCTTAATTCTTGCCTTTGAGTCTTCATAAGTTCTTCTGATTAACCCTATTATTCCTTTATGGAACCCAAATGCTGACATTGCCCTACTTATAAAATCCCAAATGACTCTGACTGTATTGAATTATTTCTCTGCATCAAGACCCAGGAACAATAGTGACATTTTTTTGTACACTGCTTCTCTCTGGATTAACATTGTTTTATTAATATTGTTGAATGTTTGCCTCCCCTCCACAAAACCACATTGATCCCTATCTATCAATATTGGCAATACCTTTGCCATTATCTTAGTGGCGACATAATTACTCAGTCATGATTTTAAAATGAAATTTGTCCATATAAAGCTGGGTCCGACAGGTCTTTGCACTCTTCTTGTAACACAGCCACCTCAGCTTTCTTCCAGCATGCTGGTAAGTCCTCACGTTTTAAAATCCTGTTAAAACCTTCTAGAACTTTATAAATTTCTTCACTCCCAACTTCCACAGGAATGCCACCTGTTCCTGTAGACTTCTCTTTTGATTGATTATACATCACCAGTTTTAATCACATCTCCTCTCTTAGCCTTTAATTGTCGAGCCTCATCTTCTTGTAATCTTGATTTAAGTCTTCCATAAATGTTTTCAATTGTGCTTTTTCTTGGATTCCTCATTCCTGTACTGTATACAAATGTTTGTGAATTTTTGAAATATCTCTAATATGTCTGTAGGATCTTGAGTTATTTTCCTTGTCATTGGCTCCTTGTATTTTGACAACAACCCTTTTTACTCTGTTACAAAGGTATTATGCTAAACGTTTTTGTACTTTGGAGTTGTCAGAAAAAGATGATTAACAGCAACCTTTCTAAAGTCATGCATATTATCCCAATACTCCCTTGTGTTCCCTTTAACACTTCACAGTTGCTCTTCTTCTTGTCCTGCGAGATTCCCTTTACTCCGCAATACTTTAACCTTTATCAATCCCTCTAAATAATTCTTTCTACCTTCCCCCAATCTCTTTCTCTCTTATTCCTAGGTTTTTTCAACTTCACTTTCATTTTCCCATTCACTAACTATGCCTTCTGAAGAAAATTTCTCTCTCCTCTAATAACTCAAAACTACCCACATTCAAAAGGCATCTTCTGCCACCTTCATCTTCAAGCCAAATTCTCGTGTCCACAAGGATACATTGCCTTACTCATTTGCTCTTCTCTAACCTCAGTGTTGCTCTTCCTTCTCTTCATTCCATGTTTTAGCTACTCATTCACTTTTTATCCAGTTCCACTGTGTTCTTACCCTTTCTACTCCCTGTAATCCAACCTCATTCTCACACTTCCTTCTCTCCAGTCTATAGTCTTAGTTATGCACTCAGTTTTCATCGAATTCTGTTCACTACTCAGTTTGTTAATAATTTATTTAATTTGTTTACTATGGTAGAGCACTGATCAGATTTGACCATTTGCATGCTCAACTCCGGTTGCATACGTAGTAACAATAATAAAGTAAGATTAATAGTATACCTAAATTGCACAGAGACATAACATAATGTAGTTGTTAGAAAAATGTACACATATTTACAAGAAGGTTTAAAAAGAAGTAGGATCAGGAGTATACAGTCCATAATAGATATTACAGAGATGTGGTCCAGCATGAAGAACAAACCTAGTATATACAAGTGTAGAGGGAAATTGTAGTGAAGACAGTAGAACTTGTAGAATACTAAAACCTGCAGTAAAAGAACTAATAACAGAAGTACATATTTGATATATAGCTGGCGGATAGATAGGGCAGATGGGAAAATTGAGCATCCAAGGTTTTCTGGTATTAATGCAACCATGGGAAGTTAAGTGACATGGTCTGTATTTTGACATGTACAGTCTTATTGTTCATTTGGGTATTGTTTGAGCTAAAGTCTGAATTGTTTGTAGTCTGTTTTGATGTCAGTGACATCAGTTGACACTGATTGTCACAGTTTAGGGGTAAAAACAGAGAAGTTGTGGTCTGTGGAATGAAGTTTAGTGGAAGGAGTTATGAGATTAGGACCATTAATGGACTGGCTTCTTAGGCTGTTGTGTGGGTGAATCTAGTTGCTCATAGTTATAGGAGTCTTGGTGTAGGAGGTTGAAAAGAAGGGAGCCAAGAAGGAGGTTAGGTCTGCCTTGAATGAATAGACAGTTTGCAGTTTCCACTGTATTGCAGTGATGTTCACACCAAGGGGAGTTTGTGATGTAATGACAGAGATAATTAGAAATGGACTGTAAGGTGGTAGTGTTTTTGTAAGGCTGTGGTGAATAGAGGTGGGCCATGTTCTAGTTGTACAAGCAGGACAATTTTGCCTAAGGCTGCTGTAGCAAGTTATGAGAGGAAATGAGTTGTATTTTGGGCTCAGAATAGGAGGTAGCAGACTTTGGGTTTGACTTTCTGAATATGGTTTTGGAAGTTGAGGAATTGGCCAAAGTATCTAAATGACAAAGTGAATTCAGTTAGGTTTTTGTCTAGTTGTTTGATATGGAGAGGGCTAGTGACTTTAATGAATCTTTTCTTCGTGACAAAAAGAGCATGGACTTTTTTTTTTTTTTAATTGAGGTTCATAGGCTAATGGCCCTGGAGTCTTTACAAGCCTAACCCATAGGATTACCTGGCATTGTGCCACCCAACCTTATTTCCCAGTGCCTCTGTCGAGTAAAGCCACTGGAGTGATCCCCGGGGTGGATTTTCTATTTCCCATCCACTCATCAAGATTTCTCTTGAAGAGGGCCAGTGAGGTGCACTGTTTGACTTGTATGGGAAGTCTATTCCATAGCATGGGCAGTCTCTGAGTTATGAACCTTGTTCTCCAGCACATTCTGTTGATTGTGGAAATGAGGTTGAGGTGTCTGGAGCGTGTGGTGCGGAGGCATTGGGATTTCTTTAGATGTAGCATTTCTAACAGAGGTGGGTCAGACATGGCTTTGTAAGTCAAGCAGAGATCGCCTCTAAATAGGTGATATGAGACAGAGAATAGTTGGAGTTTTTTGAGTCTGTCCACATAGGGCAAGTGCTTAAGGCTTAGGATCCTCTTTGTGAGGTACTTTTGCAGCCTCTCCAGTTGTTGCAGGTGTCTAGTGAGGTACATGCCAAATGGGGCATTGTACTCGATGATTGGCCTAATGAAGGAAGAGTAGAGGGAGACAGTGACATCTTTCTTCCTGGATGCAAAACCCTCAGTAATGAGATGTGCCACATAGAGGGACTTTCTGACCACAATGGCAATGTGGTGGTCAAAAGAAAGGTTGCTGTCAACCTATGTTCCCAGATCTCTCTATTTATTTATTTACATTTGTTAACACCTTCTGTGTTCAGTGGACTATCATTGATGTGGTAAATCATGGGAACTGGGTTTTTTCCAAAGGGGATGACGACACATTTTTTTGCCATTGAACTTAAGGCCATGGTTCTTGCATCATTCGTTGGACTCAGTGAGGCCTTTCTGTAGGATGTCAACATCACTTAGGGAGTTAATAATGGCTCCCAACTTGCAATCATATGTGAACATTGTCAGCCAGAGTCCCGTCGTGTTGGCCTGGACTTCAGAGAAGTAGATACCAAGCAGGAGAGGACATAGGACCGAACCCTGTGGGACTCCACTTGTGACTGGTTGGTAGTCTGACTTGGAGTCAACTACCAACTGTGGGTTCTATCTGTGAGCCAGTTTGCAACCCACCTAGTTGATATAGGGGTTGATGCCTAGCTTAGTGAGTTTTTCTATGATTTCTGAGTGGGGAATGATATCACAGGCCTTGGCCAGATTAGGGTAGGCTGTATGAACCACCTTGCCTTCATTCACAGCTCTGGTGACTGACTCAAAGAAGTCGACCAAGTTGAGCTTGAGGAGTACTTTTTTTTTTTTTTTTTTTTTTTTTTTTTTTAAGAACTAAGCCAGTAGTTTACTTGTAGAAGGTCAGCTGGAAGTTTCTTTTGGATGATGTCAAGAGAAGGGCAGGATCTATAGATAAGCATGTCATCAGCATAAAGGAGGAGTTGTAAATGAAATAGGGTGAGAGGCAGTTTATTTATAAAAATGGAGAATATTATTAGTGCAAAAATTGATCCCCATGGGACCTCTGGAAAGAGCAAAGGCTGTATGTGATAAGGCAGACCTAGTTTTAAGTGTGAAATCTCGGTTGGTCGGGAAAACTTTGAAGCATTGGGTAGATTCATAGCTTATGTCAGTGTCTTGTAAGTGGGATAATAGGATGAAGTGGAAAACTAGGTAAAAGGCCAAAGTAAGGTCAATGAATACTGTCCCAGTGGTGATATGTTTATCCATATTAGAGATTGTCATCTGCGATGTCCAGAGAGGAAATCATGGTACCACTACCCATCAAAACGCCATGCCACCTCTGAGAAAGTAAGGGATATTTGTCAAGGTAAATGGCAAGTTGGTTGTGAATTTTTTTTTCAGTGATTTTGAGGTTGGATGGAATTGTGTGGCTGTGGAGTGTCTGAGATCTTGCAGTACAATTCTGACAAAGGCTGATTTCCAGTTAGATGAAATGGTATTGGTTGTGAGACTGTTGTAGATATGTTTTAGTGGGGTGACTACGCAACCTCTGCAGTGGTAGAGAAACTAATGGTAAAGGTTATCAGTACCAGAGGGACAGTTTTATAGTAGAGGTGCCTTTCGTTTCTTTGTTTGTTCATTTATTCATGGTTTTGGAGAGGTGGGATGTATTCTAGGGGATTTGGGTGAACTTATGTGGTGGAGGATGTAATGTTCTGCTGCATGAGAAGTTGGAGAATTCTTTAGGAAAATCAGCAGGTGAAAGGTCTCCAGTAGAGCGAGGAAAGTACTGTAGGTGATTTCTACTACAGATGTTATTCACTTTGCACCAGAACTGTTTAGGTAAGTGAAAGATGGTGATGTGTTTTGATTTGACATACTTCATTTTATGCCTGCTGTAGCGCACCCGCAGGTGTAGCTGAAGAGATATGGGTTTCTTCCTACCCGACTCTGGTGACACCCCTATTAGGCCCAACACACCAAGGTGGCAGGAGGGAGATTTTATTATAGGTGACACATCTAGTTAAAAAAAGGCAGTAGCACAACCATAAACAAATTATTTTAACAATGCACCAGTTAGCAGTAAGGCAAGCTAAGAATATGCATACAGTGAAAACATACGTTCACCCTCTTCCCCAGAACTCAACAGAAGAAGGTCTCGACATTCAAACGTGCACAAAGAAGGCAATATCAATGAGCAGTAAAGCTTTATAATGCAGCAATACACATATGGAAAAAAATACAATGTCATTAAGCGATAAAAGAGTAAAAAAAAAAAATACAGATATGAAACAATGCAGTGTCATTGAGCAGCAAAATTCTTGAAGGCAGCAGTACTAACATGAGCAAAATGCAATGTCATTGAACAATGAGGATTTATAATGCAACAGTACAAATATGAGAAAATCCAATGTCACTGAGTAGTAAAGATTCTTTAAGGCAGCAAAATTCTTGAAGGCAGCAGTACTAACATGAGCAAAATGCAATGTCATTGAACAATGAGGATTTATAATGCAACAGTACAAATATGAGAAAATCCAATGTCACTGAGTAGTAAAGATTCTTTAAGGCAGCAGTACTAACATAGCAAAATGCATTATCATTGAATAATAAAGATTTATAGTGCCACAATACAAATATGAGAGAATGCAATGTCGTTCAGCAGTACTAACACCCTCTACCCCCTTGATCAATTATAAACAGACCAACTATGAAACAATCTATTATACCTTGTTCACTGGCCAAGTGACTACTTAGACTTGCCGCCGGCATGATGGGGCCCAAACTGGAGCTCATATGGATCCAGTTATTTGTAATCCACAAAGCATTAAAGGGGGGGAACCACAGTCTTATAAAAATATAAAATGATGGCCAGAGCCTCTCACCACTCCATTGAGAATATCCTAGTGACCAGGTGCCATGGTTCCTCTGATGAGAAAAGTGGAAAATCACCTACCTAATCATCTATGGCTTCTCGGTACTAGCCCCAAGGGAACTCTTTTTTTTCCCGCTGAATCATAGCAGGCATGGAATTATTGGTTTCAGACTTCTCTCCTGATTCCATAAAATACCATATCCGGATTTCAGCAAGAAACAGACACAATCTGCTACTTCACTTCCCTGTCCCAAAACACTCGAAAAGATAATCCAGTCATGCTGCAAGGCCCTTTTTCCCTTCAGATCCATGTTTCAGTCTTCCCTCCTTCAGCTAGTGTTCCAGAATCCTCTCTCACTTTCAAAATTGTCTTTTATAGTCCTGAAAAGGAGCTCCACCTTGTGGTGTAATGGAAAACTACTATTACTTCTACATGAAATGCAGTGGGAGCTACACACTCCCCCCACTTGAAAATCTTGGGTCCCCCCAAGTCAAAGGTAGATTAGCAGAAAATATTTACAAACACTAATGCACCATCAACTAAACAATATTTTTGCATTCAAAAGGTACATTCCATCAAGGGTAATCAGCCTTATGTATAACTTGGGATGGGGTGTCACCACTGGAGTAGGAGGCATAGGGATTATGAGCGCAGACCCTCAGATGAGCTGTGGTCACTGGTTTCTGTGTACTATGTCCCACACTGTTATAGGTAAGTCTTTGTGGGGGCCGAATTAGTCTCTGCAGTTTTGGTTCGGAAGAGACAGCTAAGGAATTTTGCTCGGAAGGCTCGTCACTCACATCACCTTCAGTGTCTAGTTCTTCAGTAAGCATATTGTCTACTTGTAAAATCTCCTCTTGTATAACTTCACTTTCTTTTTCCATAACAGTATGGCTATCCTCAGCACTATTTTCTGAAGTTTGCATAGCAGGGCCTCCATCAGTATCAGGTTCTGCAAGAGGCACAGAAACATTACTTAGTCTATTGTTAGGTCTGGGCTGCTCAAAATGATAAGGAGCAAATTATGGTGCATTTGCATTGAGATTACAGCCCACGGTGTCTTGAACATCCTCATAAAAAAGCCCACTGAACCCCAGTCATAGTCATTGTCCTCCTTTCCTTCAGCAGGAGGAAGCATAGGCTCTTGAATATTGGAGAGGATAGCTCCTCTCCGCCTTGGCCTTCTGGATTGCCTTGAATTAGGCTTCCGCTGAGCCATTCTGGGTTCTCGATTCATGAGTCTCACTGATTTTGCCAAAGACATTAAGTTGTTTCGGTGCCAGGTTTTTATGGGTCGTCCTTTCCCCTCAGGGGAAACTTGGTAGACAGGGATATTAGGTAGCTTGAGAACAAATTATGTAAATCTCAGATCCCCAGCAGTCAGCTAGTTTATGCTTTCCTTCTAGTCCCAAATTTCTCAAAAGAACTCTGTCCCCTGGCTGCAAGTCATGCATCTTTACTTTTTTGTCATAGTGAGCCTTGATGCGCTGATGTCTTTGTCCTGTTGATTTTTCAGCAAGCTCATAAGCCTGTCTGTGGTTCTTCTTGAGTCTCTCAACATAACTGCCATGAGATCGCACTGGTGTATCATCAGCTGTGACTCCTAAGGTGAAGTCAACAGGAAGACTATCTTTTCTTCCAAACATTAGGAAGTAAAGCGAGAATCCTGTAGCATCATTTTTAGTACTGTTGTAGGAACGCTCTACTTAGCAGGTACTTCTGGGTTCATGTTTCTGCTGGATTTGCTTTCCACACATACAGGGGAATAGAGTGGAGTCCAAGGCAGTACAGGAAATCCCAGATGAGCCACCAAATGTAGCACACCCGCAGGATTAGTTGAAGAGATATGGGTTCCTTCCTTCCTGAATCTGGTGACACCTCTATTAGGCCCAACGCACCAAGGTGGCAAGAGGGACAGATTTTATCCTAGGTGACACATCTAGTTTAAAAAGGCAATAGCACAACCATAAACAAATTATTTCAACAGTGCACCAGTTAGCAATAAGGCAAGGTGAGAATATGCATGCAATGAAAACATACATTCACCCTGTTCCCCAGAACTCAACAGAAGAAGGTCTTGACATTCAAACGTGCACAAAGAAGGCAATATCAATGAGCAATAAAGCTTTATAATGCAGCAATACAGACATGGGAAAAATTGCAGTGTCATTAAGAAGTAATAGTCATAATACAACAATACAGATATGAGAAAATGCAATGTCATGAGCAGAAGAATTCTTGAAGGCAGCAGTACTAACACAAGCAAAATGCAATGTCATTGAACAGTGAGGATTTATAATGAAACAATACAAATATGAGAAAATGCATTGTCATTGAGCAGTAAAGATTCTGTAAGGCAGCAGTACTAACATGGCAAAATGCGTTATCATTGAACAGTAAAGATTTATAGTGCCACAATACAAATATGAGAGAATGCAATGTCATTCAGCAGTGCTAGCACCCTCTACCCCCTTGATCAATTCTAAACAGACCAACTATGAAGCACTCTATTATACCTTGTTCACTGGCCAGTGACTACTTACAGTCTTGCTACCGGCATGATGCGGCCCAAGTTGGAGCTCATATGGATCCAGTTATTTGTAATCCACAAAGCATTAAAGGGGGGGACCACAATCTTAAAATGAAATAAAATGACGGCCAGAGCCTCTCACTACTCCATCGGGAATATCCTAGTGACCAGGCGCCGTGGTTCCTCTGATGAGAAAAGTAGAAAATCACCTACCAGAACTCTGGTAATCATCTATGGCTTCCCGGTAGTAGGACAAGGGAACTCCTTTTCTTGCTGAATCATAGCAGGTGTGAAACTGTTGGTGTCAGACTTCTCTCCTGATTCCACAAAATACCATATCTAGGATTTCAGCAAGAGACAGACACAATCTGCTTCACTTCCCTGTCCCAAAATACTAGAAAAGAAAATCCAGTCATGCTGCAAGGCCCTTATTCCCTTCAGCTCCATGTTTCAGTCTTCCCTCCTTCAGCTAGTGTTCCAGAATCCTCTTTCATTTCCGAAATTGTCTTTTATATTCCTGAAAAGGAGCTCCATCTTGTGGTGTAATGGAAAACTACAGTCTGTTACTTCTACATGAAATACAGTGGGAAGTACACTGCATTGGCTTGTTTAGTAATGTTCTATAACTTATTTGCTCCCTTGAGTGAGGAGTGGGTCATTTTTCCAGAATTTTCAAACTTTATCACGTGAATACATTAGAGTTTTCAACTCTTGAGAAGCAATCAGTCTTATGTTTAAGTAGCCTAAACATTATACAAAAATGTGTGTTCTGAAGGTCTAGTAAAATTTGTTTGAATACGTTGGCAGCAGTGTTTAAATTAGTGAGTTTGAGAATTGGGGGCCAGCCTATTGTTGCAAGATAGGCTTTCAGTCTAGTTATTTTGGGGGAGTTTTTGGTCTGTAGGAGATAATTTTAGGTGTGTATGTTGTTTTTAGATGTTGTATATTGAATATTAAAGAACAAAGGTCAGTGAAGGTGGGTGTATGATTATGATACTGGAAATATTGTTTGGGTGGGAGGTAATTATGAAGTCAAGAAGTGAGTAGTGGTTCAGTGTACATTTAGGTCTAGTAGGTGTAGTCACCATTTGAAAGAATTTGAGGCTGACAGGGAACTCTGAGATGCTGAGGCACAGTGGGCCTAATACATTTTAATTTGACATCCCCCAGGATAATTATGTTTTTCTGGAGGGATTTTGGTCAGGGTGGTGGTGTTGAATAAAGCTGTTTATTATGCAAGAGAGGCAGGATGGAGGGAGGTAGGCAGCTGCAACATAAAGATAATGGCAGCCCCTGGTTGGAAGTTTGATAAGAATCCATTTATGTTCGTGGTCATTGGTAGGGTTGTTTTGTGCTACTACAGACAGGCTGAGACTTGATCTGTGAAGTAACATAACACTACCTCCAGTATGAAGACCAGGACAGGAATCAGTCTGTTAATTTTAGTCTTTGAGGAAATGGTTTAATTTGTGGTACTTATTTTGAGCCAAAATTCTGTAATGGCAAGTAGATCAGGGACTTGGAAGAAAGAAAGGCATTGATTTTGTCAGGCTTATTGTGAATGCTTTTTGCATTATGTAGTGCACATAACTGAGAATTTTGAGGTTAGAGAGTATGGGTGATTAGATTGGAAATTTCTGGGGATGCTGATGTGGTGTAGCTAGTGGTTGGCTCATTGTAGGTAGATAAAATAGAATTAGATGGAAGAAGTAGATGGATTGTACAATATTGAAAGAGTGATGAAATGCTGGAACTAGGAAAAAGTAGACTGCTGAGTGTTTTTATATATTCTGTTGTGGTAGAAGAAATAGGAGTGGAAAAATTGAATGAGGCTTGCATTTACTAGTATAATTAGGGCCAAACTAGTAGTAAAGTGGGCTGCTGTATGTCTGAGTAATAGGGTATCTGAAAGTTGGGAATGAAGAACATAATGGAAGATATTTAACCTGGAGAAGTAAGGAGTGGTGGGCTGTTCTAAAAGGAAGATGAGTTATTGTTATATTGGTAGTGTTTGATAAGCATTAGCATATGAATGATTGTGGGTTGTAACCCTAATATTGTTTCTGGTTGCTGAAGTGTTGTAGTAGTTTGTTGTATTTTAAAACTTGTCACTTTAAGGGGTGGAGTTTATGGGAGCAGAGGTTATGGAGAAAGTTTAAATGTGTTGCTTTGGGGGCAGTGTTTGGAGAATTGGAGGGGGGGTGAGCAAAGTGTGTAACCTGACACATTCATGGAAGTTAATTAGTCTGACCATATGTAAATCACTGAGAAAGCGTGAGTAGCGAGCTGGACATCAGGCAAGAAATTAATAAAGATTTGAATCAGAAACCAGTTCATTAAATTAAATGTCCAGGAGTGCTGTAAAACTGGAACATTTTTAAATCAGACAGACACACGAGTCATGCAACCCTGTAACACAAGATATTTAGGGACTATGAGAGGGCAGTGAGGAAGACAACAAGATTCCCTGTGATCTCTACAGTACAAGCAAGCAGGGCATCAAGTATCTTACAGTTTTTAGAACAGGTGAATTGTAATGGCCAGATAATCAGTTACCTCAGTTTGACAATGGTTACCTAGGTAGCTACTTGTGGAATTGCTGTTGTACAAGGCAGTTCTTGATAAATTTGAATAAAAGGAAGGTAACTCCAGGACAATTCTTTTTAGACGAGTATTTAACATCTGTTATCCATCAGTTCTGCATAGTGACTAAATGCTTCTGTAATGCTCCCTGTGTTAACTTAAATCACGTTCAGACATCACTTGATGCCACTATTGCAGCCTCAGTGTCTCCCAAACAACCTTGAGCTCTTGTGGGTTACTTCTTCAGTCTTTGAGCATATAGGTGTTCCTTTTCTTCAAGATTGTCAGTGGCTGTTTAAAAAAAAATAATAGTTCAGATTTTATAGCCTTTTCTAGAATTGTATCACTTCTTTTTTTAATCTTATTTTTCTCAACTTCCTTTCTAGTTCCTCGTCAGTTTTAAAATAGACGTGCTTCCTTGTTCTTTTCTCCGTGCTAATTTTCTTGGTGATTAAAAATATAATGTTTTTTTTAGTAGTGTTTTGCAAGGACTTGTTGAAATTGTACTTCCATTTCCATTAGTCATTGTCATCTTGTTGATTGTCATTCCATTTCTATTAGTCATTGTCATCTTGTTGATTAAGTCATTCCCCAAGGAGAAAGAAGCAAATCCTCCATGTTCAAAAAGTACAAGGTGTGTGGCCCAAACATTTCCTATTCTCACCAAAGATCTCCATGATGTGTGTTGTGTTTTGGCGTGGGACATTTAGATGGTGATAGTACGTTTTGCTAAAATTTCAGCTTCCATACCCTCCTTGACAGGAGAAAGAAACTTGTGTTGAAGGAGCTGCAAAGAAGAATTCATCTCTTGTTGATGGTTATCATAGGATCATAGCAAGTTAATAGGCTATTGGCCCTAAGGCCCTTACAAGCCTAGCCAAGAATTTAGCCCAGGTTCTAACAAGTCAGCAAAGCCACTGTCCAGCAGGGACACAGGTGCAATCCCAGGGGTGTATTGCCTGTTCCACATCCAGTTATCCAGGTTGTGCTTAAAAAGGGTTAATGAGGTACTCTGCTTGACATGGAGAGGGAGTGTATACCAAAAGGGGGAGTCTTTGGGACACACATCTGTCCCGCCAACAAGATTATCTCTTCTTTGGCAGGAATTGCCTAATACAGCTGTGCCACGAAGAGGAGTCAGGAGGTTCCCCTCTGAAGATGAACTTTTGCGGTTTCTTAACTCCAGACCTGTTTATTTTATTACTTCATTCCTGTAGGTCCTTTAGAAGCTCTGCTCCATTGTATTAAGAGTATGTGATGTCAGCCTTTGTGAAGGATCAGTTTAATTACAGTGTCATAAACCACAAAACTTATAAAACAAACCAATAAAACAAAAAAAGGGGTACCAACTGCAGACCAAACGAGAAGTTTACCAAAATACTTTACTTTATATTGTGAGCGCTTTCATGCGGATATTCTCCACACTTCTTCAGACAAAATTACAAGCATGTGACATTCAGTATATATACTTTACATAGATAATTAAACAATTAAACAATTTAAACAATTATTTCTACAACAATTAGAACTTCAGTACTTTCATGTTTAAAAATACATAAAACCAAGTTTAAAATAAACTATAAGAAAAAATACTAAATCCAACACCTACTCCTATATGGAATGTTCGTATATTGTTCTATTAATCAATATAGTTCTGATAGATATATATGCAAACACTCCCAAATGTTTTATGATTTATAATTTATAATTTACACAACGTTTAGAACAGCTAAATAAATAGATTATCTCCAAAGAGCTCTAAGTTTCAAGAGACATTTAATGGAACAGGTCTCATTGAGACCTGGAAAAACATATGCGTTTGTTTTGAGTTGCCAGAGCAATTCTTGTTCTTCAAGCAACAAATTCCAGGGACCGCCTCTTGGATCTTTCTTGATTTTCTGAACCACCAAAAATAAAAATTTATGGTTTCTATTGTCAAAAATATGCTTCGCTAAAGCGTTGGTGACATTATTTTTGGAAATGGCATATAAATGTTCATAAATACGCTGTCTAAGTTGGCGTTCGGTTTTGCCAAAATAGAAAGCGTGACATAATTGACAAACAGCTAAATAAACCACCCCGTCTGTCTGACAATTATATTTGTCGTTAATGAAATATTTTTCTCCTCTGATATAAAATGTGGACCCAGTTTGAATGGGTTTGCAATAACTGCAATGTCCACATTTGAACATACCTTTGTTAGTTTTATATTGCTGAAAAGGGCGTTCCAGTAGTGTTTTAAGAGATGGTGTTCTTTTAAAGACAACTAAAGGCTTTGGACCTAAAATTTCGCTACATTGAGAATCTTGTAAAATCAATTCCCAATTTTTGTTCAAAATATTTCTGAACTCCAACATATGTTCATTATATTGGGTAGATAAACAAGATCTATAGTTGGTAAAACTGTTAGCTTCTAAGTCAAGTCTTGCATTACCCAACATAATACCTTGATCTTGTAGCTGCCTGTCAATATTATTATGTGTTAAAAGGGGCGCTAAAGACCCATTATTTCGCTTTTGTTCTACTTCTTTCATCAAGTTGTCAAATAGCCTACTAGGATACCCCCTATTTATAAACATCTTTTTAAGAAATGCACATTCTTCCTCAAACAAGTAATCCTCTGAACACATACGTGAGGCACGGACCAATTGGCCCTTCACGATGCCCCTTTTTTGAAAAAAAGGGTGATTACTAGTGAAGTGTAAAAAGGAATTACTGTACAGAACTTTCTTGTAAATGTTAGTAACAAAACATTTCCGAGATGGATCCTTACTAATCCGAATATCCAGAAAGTTAATGGATTCCTTTTCTAATAGGAAAGAAAATTCTAAAAAGGCGGTAAAGGTATTCATGCTCTTCATTAAATCATTTATCTGTTCATCACTACCATTGATAATCATAAAAATGTCGTCTTGGTACCTTGTGTACCATACGACTATTTGTTTAAACAAGGCGTGATTGAACAAATAAGAACGTTCCCAGAACGCCATAACTGAGTTAGCGAATGTGCCGCCACATGGCGAGCCCATCGCTACCCCCGTCCTTTGCAAATAAATTTTGTTTTTAAACATAAAATAGTTATTACTTAGCACTAATTCTAACAACGTAATGAGTAAATCGATGTCATTGCCATCATAGTGTTTAAGTAAGAGAAATTCCCTAACCCACTCGAGGCCAATATCTTGCGGAATGACAGTATACAAGTTCGTGACATCTGCAGTAATAAACTTAAAATTATCGTCAAAGGGAATGGTGTTTAGATTTTTTAATGATATAAATCCAAGGTAATACTTCCTTCGATAAATAAATCTTAATGTGTTATTTAAAGGATGTAATGCTATTCTAAACGATGAACGTGTACCCAGTATATATAACCCACCTCTTAACAATCATTTAGCGGCATTTGAGAAAGTTTCTGAAATCCACTTGAGGGGTTTATACAACAAACTTAAACTTACTCGTGAAAAGGATACAACAGTTAATGACATGATTAAATCAGTTAAGAGTCACCAAATAAGGGTTATGAAACCCGATAAGGGTGGGGGCGCAGTCCTGATGTACGAGGACGACTATAACAATTATATTGAGTCAATGTTGTCCTCAGATAGTTATAGAAGAATTTCTAGAAATGAGCTCAATCAAGCCCTTTTGAAAATTAAGAATAGCTTAAGTGATTTATTTATCGAAGGAAGTATTACCTTGGATTTATATCATTATTTGGACATGGCAGCACCCCGTACTCCCGTTATGTTTGGGGTTCCTAAGCTCCACAAAGGATTGAATAACCTAGCTTTTAGACCCATTATTGATGGTAGGCAGTCGATTACATATGCCTGCGCAAAATGGGTCGATAACAAATTGAAAGGAGTTTTGAAGACTGAGCCCCAAATATGTGTCGACTCATGGCATGTATTAAAAAATCTAAACACCATTCCCTTTGACGATAATTTTAAGTTTATTACTGCAGATGTCACGAACTTGTATACTGTCATTCCGCAAGATTTTGGCCTCGAGTGGGTTAGGGAATTTCTCTTACTTAAACACTATGATGGCAATGACATCGATTTACTCATTACGTTGTTAGAATTAGTGCTAAGTAATAACTATTTTATGTTTAAAAACAAAATTTATTTGCAAAGGACGGGGGTAGCGATGGGCTCGCCATATGGCGGCACATTCGCTAACTCAGTTATGGCGTTCTGGGAACGTTCTTATTTGTTCAATCACGCCTTGTTTAAACAAATAGTCACATGGTACACAAGGTACCAAGACGACATTTTTATGATTACCAATGGTAGTGATGAACAGGTAAATGATTTAATGAAGAGCATGAATACCTTTACCGCCTTTTTAGAATTTTCTTTCCTATTAGAAAAGGAATCCATTAACTTTCTGGATATTCGGATTAGTAAGGATCCATCTCGGAAATGTTTTGTTACTAACATTTACAGAAAAGTTCTGTATAGTAATTCCTTTTTACACTTCACTAGTAATCACCCTTATTTTCAAAAAAAGGGGCATCGTGAAGGGCCAATTGGTCCGTGCCTCACGTATGTGTTCAGAGGATTACTTGTTTGAGGAAGAATGTGCATTTCTTAAACAGATGTTTATAAATAGGGGGTATCCTAGTAGGCTATTTGACAACTTGATGAAAGAAGTAGAACAAAAGCGAAATAATGGGTCTTTAGCGCCCCTTTTAACACATAATAATATTGACAGGCAGCTACAAGATCAAGGTATTATGTTGGGTAATGCAAGACTTGACTTAGAAGCTAACAGTTTTACCAACTATAGATCTTGTTTATCTACCCAATATAATGAACATATGTTGGAGTTCAGAAATATTTTGAACATCAGTTGGGAATTGATTTTACAAGATTCTCAATGTAGCGAAATTTTAGGTCCAAAGCCTTTAGTTGTCTTTAAAAGAACACCATCTCTTAAAACACTACTGGAACGCCCTTTTCAGCAATATAAAACTAACAAAGGTATGTTCAAATGTGGACATTGCAATTATTGCAAACACATTCAAACTGGGTCCACATTTTATATCAGTGGAGAAAAATATTTCATTAACGACAAATATAATTGTCAGACAGACGGGGTGGTTTATTTAGCTGTTTGTCAATTATGTCACGCTTTCTATTTTGGCAAAACCGAACGCCAACTTAGACAGCGTATTTATGAACATTTATATGCCATTTCCAAAAATAATGTCACCAACGCTTTAGCGAAGCATATTTTTGACAATAGAAACCATAAATTTTTATTTTTGGTGGTTCAGAAAATCAAGAAAGATCCAAGAGGCGGTCCCTGGAATTTGTTGCTTGAAGAACAAGAATTGCTCTGGCAACTCAAAACAAACGCATATGTTTTTCCAGGTCTCAATGAGACCTGTTCCATTAAATGTCTCTTGAAACTTAGAGCTCTTTGGAGATAATCTATTTATTTAGCTGTTCTAAACGTTGTGTAAATTATAAATTATAAATCATAAAACATTTGGGAGTGTTTGCATATATATCTATCAGAACTATATTGATTAATAGAACAATATACGAACATTCCATATAGGAGTAGGTGTTGGATTTAGTATTTTTTCTTATAGTTTATTTTAAACTTGGTTTTATGTATTTTTAAACATGAAAGTATTGAAGTTCTAATTGTTGTAGAAATAATTGTTTAAATTGTTTAATCGTTTAATCATCTATGTAAAGTATATATATATACTGAATGTCACATGCTTGTAATTTTGTCTGAAGAAGTGTGGAGAATATCCGCATGAAAGCGCTCACAATATAAAGTAAAGTATTTTGGTAAACTTCTTGTTTGGTCTGCAGTTGGTACCCTTTTTTTGTTTTAATTACAGTGTCATTTTTACCCCTCAGTTTCCTGTCAACCTTTTCTGCTGTTTCTCCTCCAACTCTTTTTTTAGCAGTGGAGTCAGCATTGATGCCTGTACATATTCCAGCACCAGTAATAGAGTCCCTTTCTTCCATGCCAGTGCCCTTGGGAAGTGGTGGTTTTATTTGTGTTGACCTTGTCGATGCCAGGGACCACCAGAACAGAGTGGCTTGGCATTACACACCCAGTGCCAACTCTGATTTTGTCAGGACCGTTGATTGTTTTGAGGTGCTCCACATTCAGTTACTTTGCACTGTAAATCTTTTGATGAGACTTTTGCTTCAGAGCCTTTGCTGCCAACCATCAGTGCCGGTACGTCTTTGGCGATGTCCATATCAGCCCATACTATGCCAGGTGTTTCCGTCCCAAATACTTATGTTGATTTGTCCACACAAGGGAGACCTGAGTTAACATTCTCTTTGGAGGTACAGGCTCCATCAGTTCCACTCCAAGAGGCTGTTTGTACTGGACCCTGGACCTTTCATCATGGACTGTTTCCCACAGCATAGAGGACCTCACAGGCCCACATCCGGAGTGCCTTTTTTCAGGAGAGTTCTGACAACACTCTCCCTGTCCCCTTAGGAACAGATTACATAAGAGTAAATACCTTGACTCTCCTTTGGGTTTCCTTCCCTGTATACAAATCTCAACAAGGGGGAGGGAGGAGGTTTCACACCAGATTTGGTGAGCTCCTGCAGTTGGAGGCAGAGAGTATCCTAAAACAGACCTCACCTTCCTGGAGGAAGAGATTTTGCAGAAGTCCTATAAGTACTCCACCTGTCGCGTATGTAGTCCCCCCCCCCCCCCAACAAGCTACTACATATTTTGTGCTGCAAAACCTGGAAGGAGACAGGTGTGACTGAGACCATACCTCACAAACCAGCTAGTGATGCATAACCCCCCCCCCCCAAAGATAGCACTAGAACAAGATACATGTTGTAGACTCCATAGCAGTACCTATTGTCCCAAAAGGAATGTCCTTGAGGATGCCATAGCTATTTATCTTCCAAACAGGGAATTCAGGATGATGTGTAGGTTTGGGAAGACCATTTATGCATCTAGTACTTCTTCAGTTAGGGCCTTGAATTGCATAGCACATATGATTAGGTTTCATAGGGATTTGGCTGAGAAAACTTCCAACACTGAAGCTGTTGAATATGGTTGGTCCAAGGACACAGTTGGAAACCCAAGTGGCAGCCATAACTTCCATGTCTTTGCTGACCATGCATTTGATTCATAATGCAAATGGTGTTGTAGCTAGAGCATTGGTTTTTGGCATAGCAGTGCTTAGACAAGATTAGGTATGCCTACCTAACCTTGCGGACCATTTCATGGTGGCATTCATCGATGCTTCCTTTGGTGGAAGCAGAAGATGAAAGAGAATCTGATGCAGTTTGAGCAAGAGAGCAAAGCACTTACAGCTGTTAGAGTAAAGTTTTCAGTGCTGCAGAGGACCTTTTAAAGAAAGCAAAAAAGGTGTGAAAATATTATGGTTCTGAAAGTTCCAGTAGCCTGAGAATGAACAGCATTATGACAGGGGTTCCCCTGATAGTGGCACTTCCAGTATAGTTGCCATTCTAGAGGCAAAGGTGGTCCAAACCACCAAGGCTTGAACAGATTGTTTTGAGGATCCCATCTACATGAGTCCTAAAAGGTTGCCTGACTGACCCACTCTGGTTCATTCGTGGGACAGCTTTCCCTCCACCTATTGGTGTGGTTGTCCCTCATGTCATACAAGTGGTTATGGGATGTTATATCCAGTTACTTTATTCCCTTTTTGGAAATTCCTAAAAGCATTCCCTTACATTCTCCAAAATAGCTCCACCCTGACAGAGGAGGGCAGCTAGGAAGGAAGAATCCTCTGACATTAAAGAGCAATACAAGAAAGAGGTTCCACCATACAAGAGAAAGTCCAGATTAGTCATGATGGCCAGAAAGACAAAGGACCTTGGACCCATCCTCAGCTTAAGTAATCTAAGCCAATATGTGAATGAGTGATTCTAAATGATTCCAGTACAGACTGTCATACAGATAAGGAGACTGGATGTGTTTTTTTGGTGCTCCAAGATGCTTACCTACACATCAAGAAAGTTTCTGTGCTCCCAGATGGGAATTAGTCACTGTCAGATTCACCACAGTCCCACCAATCAATGGCTACCTTCACAGCCCACGTCAACTACTCACATTAAGGATTTCCTTACCTGGATGACTGGCACATAGTGGCCCCCACTCTGCAAATGCTTGTAATGTGACAACAGTAGTTGCTTTGACTGTGTCTATCTTTAGGTATCACAATCAGTGTGGAAAAATCCCATTTAGATTCATTGCAGTCCCTGGTGTTCATTGGCTGCAAATTGGATGCAGTGAACCAGAAAGTGCAATTGCTTCTGGACAGGGTTTCTACCATTATAAATATAACTAACAAATCTGTAATTTAACTCACCACCTACAGTGTTTATACTTTTCAAGGTGGTGGGTCTCATGGCAGCATCTATCCATATGGTAGCATTTGTTAGGTTGAACATGAGAATTCTACAGTGGACACTTAGGAGTCAATGAGACCAAGCTCTTCAGCTCATGACACACATGATCAAACCTTTAAGGACCTGCAACAGGAGTATTTTATGTTGGACAGACCCACAGAATTTGTCTGTAAGAACACCATTTGTTTGACCTTCCCCCACTGCCACAGTAATGACAGACTCATTCATTTTAATGTGGGGAGGCATTATCTGAACAGGAGAGTCCAAGATAAATGTATAAGACTAGAGGCCAAGTAATACATCATTGTGCTGGAAATCAGAGTAGTCCTCCTAGCAATGCAAGTATTGTAGTACTTGCTCCCCCACGGTGCAGTTTCTACTCACAAAGACCATATGACAATAGTTCGGTACATAAACAAGCTGGAACATGCTCTTACCCCTATGGAGAGATGCCATTAGGATTTGGGAATGGGTCGTAACATCACATCAGTTTCTCACAGCAACATGTACCAGAGACATCCAGCATGATTGTGGATAATTTGATCAGAGAAAGTTTTCTCCCACATGAATGGTCTTAACATGAAGATAGCCTCAGGCATATTTCTTTGGAGATGGGGAAGCCCATGTTGCCTTCTCTTCACTTCACCCTCCAACACCAAATGCTACAGTCTTTCTGGAGTAACCGTCACCAAGAGATTTCACCCCAGTTGGTCTCCCGTATGCATTTGCCATTTCCAGATATAGCTAAATTCCACAGAAAGCTAGAATGTGCAGAGCAAAGATTATTCTCTTAGGCCTGTTTTGGCCTCACCAGGTATGGTTCCCTTTGCTGTTAGCTTATCGCAGAACCCTTCTCCTACTGCAACATCATACGCTTTCACATGCATCAGGATTGCCTCACGTGGACATATGCTCATTTTGTTTGATCGCATGCTTTGTCTGCATCTGATGATGACCGAGGACCAGTCTTATCCCTTTGAGGTAGTAAGTGTAATCACTTCATCTCTCAGACCTTCAACATTGGGAATTTATAAAGGTAAATGGAAGAAGCTTGCTGTCTGGGTTTCAAGGTAGACTATAGACTTTACTTCAGCATCTCTTTCCCATTTCCTTACTTTCTCAGAAGATCTAGTTAAGAAAGGAGCCAATTAACTCTTCTGTAAAGGTTTCATCCTTTCATGTAGGGCTTTTCCACATCCTCCCTTGCATCTCACAGGACATGTAAAGCATTTTTAAGAAGATCTTCATACCAGACCTCTCTTGGATTGGCTTGCATCACTTTTGCAAGAAAGGTTTCAGAACTATATTTTCAAATATCCTTATCTAATGTTTCATGTAGATAAGAGTCATGCTTCAATCTAACCCATCCTTTACGCCAGAATTGACCACTCAAACCAATTTGAACCAGTCCATTAATTTCCCAAATTCCAAGTATTTTTTTCTATATTACTTGAGCAAAGGTTAAATATCATTTATACTGTTTGGATGTTCACTGACAACTTTGATTTTTATCTTCATTATGTAAAAGGAGTTCTAGAAAGATGATCAGTTGTTTGTATCCTCCTCTTTTGCCAAGAAAGGTAAAAATGTATCCAAATTGCATTTTCCAAATGGTTATATTTGATACTGATTTTTCTTTTTCTGCTCTTGAGGATCTTTGACTAACAGAATAAAGGAGCACTCTATCAGAATGGTGTCTAAATCTGCAGTCTTTCCACCAAAGGTACAGTTGGAGGGCATTGTGGGGTCTGCTACATGATTAGTCTTACTTTTGCCATACATTATAGTTTGAGTACCCTTTCTAGGGTTTGTGCTTCCTTTAGAGCTTACAGCTTACATTTTGAAAAGCTTACTTGCTTAGACTGCCCAAGGTCAGCTTGGGATTCTGTCCAGTTGTTTCTGGCGTCCAGACAGGACCAGGTTAAATACATATGTTATGCAGAACATTACATTTATCTGGTCTCCATCCAGACACTGGAATGAACTGCTTACCTTCAACCCTCCAAATTGTCATTTCCAAAGGAACTATAGGAATTCTGGAAGTCTGTCCCCGCTCCTTCCAGGTTCCTAAGGCATTATACATTGTTTAGCCCAGTAATTAGGGATGTAGCTAGTTATTCCTTCACTCAGTCTAGAGTTCTGTCCTCATTGTTGGGATTTATGCGACTGGGACAAAACTTATGAGGAGTGTCGTTGCCAAACAAAAGGGCGGCAAGGTGACCAGTCCATCTATTGTCCAGATACAGAGCAGATGAATTAAATATTCTGAGAAGTATGCAACTTAAGTTTTTTTCCCAGAATTCTTATAACCTTCATAGTGGTAGTTTTAGGTGGAATAAAAACACATTCCAGCATATTCCTCCTCCCCTGTCAATAACCCCTTGCTATCACAAATGACCAGATTTACCCTTTTCCCTCTTCTATAACTAGTGGGGCCCCTCTAATAGTCAATATCATTACCCCCTGTTTTTTTTTTTGTACATTCTGATAATGTGCTGAATGTCTACCCTTAAATAATTTTGTTGTCAAATTTGCATGCTCATTTCTATTTTAATGTCTCTCTACATCATTCCTGTTTGTACCTTAAACTTCTTAATATAATTCCATACTGTTGTATTTCTATACCTTTAAGACTATTTATGCTCCATTGATAATATGGACAGAGTGCCACTTATTATTTGGGACAATTCATTTTAATGTATATTTCCAGCCTTTAGTTTGCAGGCTGATTTCTTATGTAGTTGCTTTTTCTCATCTCAATTTGAACCTGTCACATTTCTAGACTTTGCTTTAAAGAAAACGTTAAAAAAATTAAATAGATTTTCCAAACCCCCATTCTTTTTAACTTAAAACAAGGACAGAAAACTAAGTACATTTTCAAAAAAAGGAAAAGTTTTCTCCTCCAGATAGGAGTAGGTGCCCCAAATTGACAACTACACACAGACATTACATAATCTAAAGTTAAGTTACTCTTGCTAAAACACATTACTGCCTGTGTTCCTGCTTAATGTAATTGCTTTTTTTTTCTTATCTGTGCTCCCCTCCCATATGTGATCCCTCCCATATGTGAAAAGAAACCGCTTGCATGCCTTCAGTAAACATTAACTTTTAGCCCTAAGCAAGAGGGGGCTGGAATTTACTGGAGGTATTGAAAACAAGTAATTATAGAGGGAAAGGTAATGGAATGGGATGAGACCAAGAATTCATTTGGACTGCAGGTTAGAGATTGCCTTCCCTGTCAAGCATTGATGTCAGAGTGTAGACAGAAAGGAAGAGGGGATCATAAGTGAAAGACCAGCACTGGTAGAGTTTTTAGTAGAATCTAGAACAGAAGCTGCTGTTAAAAAAGAATAGTTATTTAGGCATATAAAATATTGTATGACTATATTAATCAATTGGATGAGGTTAGAAAGGATTGGAAAAAGACATCTGGATAAGTAATTCACAAATAAACAATGGGCGGATATATGTTTGGCTTCAAAATGTGCAACAAAGTGTAGAATATGTAGGATCTTTGCTTGGAAGTGTTTGCATAGGTATTTTTATACCCCAAGCAGAAACCAAAACATTTTCCTCAGGTGGATTGCAAATGCTGGAGGTGTGATGGGAAATAAATAGGTAATTGGAGCCATATTTTTTATGAGTATAGTGAGTTGGCAGACTTTAAAAATTCCCTGCAGACTACTCTGTCAGAACTACTGGGTGAGCTAATTGGTGCTATGATACAGAATTAGAATTGCCTAGACATAGTAAGATCTTGCTGAGTTTAATTCTGATGGCTGCCAGAAAAGCAATTACTAGAAAATGGAAGTCAAAAGCCTAAACCAGCAGTACTAGAAGTAGTAAATATAATAACAGAGATAAACCAACTGGAATTAAGAGCTTTTTAATGGATAGGAGCAAATTACATAGAAAAATGGGAATTGTAGGAACAGTATATGCAAAATATAATGTTTTTGGTGGAGGAATGAGGTTTAAGGAAAGACAGGAATTGAATGAGCTATGTAATGTTTGACTGACGATACGTGTATAGAAGATTGTGTGATGTATAATATTTGCAACTGAAAATTTGTCAGTATGGTTTGTTTTAATAGTTGTAGTTTCACATTAGACTTAAATACCTCTGTGGACCATTTTAAGCCAAGCCAGTTACCCCATGTGAGAATCAAACCCTGCTCCTTGTGTCTGTAAGGTAAATACCTTAACCATTATGCCAACCTTCCACCCCTAATAGATAATTATTAGGCTAGCTGCTCCGTTAGTCATTTTAAGCCTAGCCATTTTTTAAATGTGAGAATCAAACCCTGTTCCTTGTGATTACAAGGTAAATGCCTTAACCATTATACCAACTATGTATTATTGCCTATGTTATAAGTGGTAATTCGGTAAAGATGTTTCTTGTTAGAAGAAGTGTGCTGGCTACCTTTAAATAAATTAAACTGCATTTAATATAGTAGTGTAAAGGCTGTTGGGGAGGCAACTACTTGTATAGGGAATTTCTCACAATTTTGAACTTATTTTTCACTGAACTGCTTTCCAATGTATCTGTAAATGTTAATTATATTGTACATTATACATTTCACTCAGGAAAGTGTTCAGGCCACTCATGATAATTGTTTGCATCTATAGGTTTGTTTCCAAATAAAAGTATTTTAAATTTCAAAAAAAAAAAAAAAACAGCTAGTGACTTTGCAGATGCATGAATGAATCTTTGTAAATTTCACTCCAAAAGTACAGATGTGCAAGTAAAACTTCTGTAACATTAGATACTTATCACTACTATAGTAGCCTTAGCTGTATGGGTAATATCCTGCCAAGAACATAACAGCCAGCCAGCATCCAAAGCTTTAGGGCATCTTCCATGCACCCAAACGGTCAAGCAACTCAAACTGAGCAAACTAAAAGGCAAGCTTGGCCACCAAGACCTTCAGAGCTTTCCTGCCACCAGAGAAAGGGAGGCTGAGCCCTAAAAGGACAGTGCTAGAAGCAAGAAAAAATATATGTCCACGCCTTTCCTTTAAAAAAAAGGGGGGTGGAGGAAATGTGGGCTACTGCAGGAGTGGTAGTTGGAACATTTGCTGTTATGGTAAATATTACTTATATAACTGTACTACGTTCATCATATCAATCACTGCTGCAGTACCTTTAGCTTTATGGATAGGCTACCTTTGCTAACTACATTTGGGAGGTGAAAGGAGAAGAGTCCAGGAGCCCCTCTTTAATGGTACTAGCAAAACTTGATCTGGACCTAGAGAAGGGATTATGCTTATAGTATTTTGTAAAAGTATGTGCAGAGGACAAAGTAGCAGCTTCCAGAATACCTCTAGAATCCAGCCCTTACCAAAATGCCATAGATAAAGCCAAAGCCCTGATAGAGTGGGCCTTGTCCATCCTTGGAATAATTTTGTTATGGTTACTATGACAAAAAGCAACAGCCTTAGACCACCATTTGGCTATAGTTGTCCCTTCTTAGCTTGAGAAGAAGTGAACAATTGATCTGAATGTCTGAAAGATTTAGTTCTGTCAGGATAGCATTTAAGCTGTCTGTGGACATACGAAGTATAAAGTATCCTTTTTCCCTTATTTTAGGTTCAGGAAAGAAAATGGGGAGATATTTTGGCTTAAAGTAGACATGGATGCCACTATAGGAATAAAAGAAGGATTAGTTTGCCAAAAAATACTGTCCCTATGGAAAATGAGATAGGGTTGACTTATCATAACAGCTTGTAACTCACATCCCTTTCTTGCAAACGTTAGAGCAATCAGAAAAACTTTTTCCGTGTTAACCTCAGGTCAGCCAGGTTAGATTGTTCAAATTGAGTAAGTGTAAGCTTCTTTAATGCTAAATTAAGATTCCAAGGAGGGGTTCTCTGGTTTTCTTGGAGGCCTCTTATGCAGAACCCCTTTCAGGAACATTTGACATGAGTTTGCATTGAAAAAGGAGGATCCATGGGTAGGCATGCTTAGAATGGCTGATAAATGAACCATGATAGAAGATATGAAAGGCCGCAGGATAGCATCTCGAAAATATTGTAGAACCAGATATCAACTAGCCCTGAATGGGTGATTATGTTGTTAGCACCAACTAGAAAACCTTTTCCATTTGCTAGTTGTTTGACTTTCTAGTGCCAGGCTTTCTTGTCTCCATTAGTACCTGCTGCATGTCCTCTGTAAACAGGTGCCTAAAAGCAGTTAAAGCCCTGTCATCCAGGTACTCTATTGAAGTTGAAAGGTGAATGGGTATATCACTGTTATTGTGTGAGTAGATCCAGAATGTGAAGAAGCTTGTGGTAATTGCCCCCAGCCTTTTCCAAAAGAGGGAAGAAGCACAGTCACCTGGGCCAGAAGGGAATCACCACAATGATCTTGTGGGATTCCTTCTGAATCTTAAGTACCCTGGATGTCAGTGGATATGATGGAAAAGCATACAGGCACATTCCTCTTCAAGGAAAAGCAAAGGCATCTGTCTTCCAGGCCTTCATGTGTGGAGTTCTAGAGATGCATTTTGTCAGCTGATTGTTTAGAGAGGAGGCAAGAGTTCTCCTCAAGGAGCTTCTCACAGATGGGTCAAGTCTAGGTACACCCCTGATCTAGTTTTGTAATCGTGAAAGACTGTTCTGGCCCAGCCACACAGTTTTGCACTGATGGAGTTTAGGGTGCCTGTAGAATGAATTTGTGCTGTGAAGCTGTATCCTAAGCTAACATGGCTTGTCTGCAAAGGGGTACTACCTGGTTCCTCTTGCTTGTTGGTGTACCACAAGACCCATTGATTTAGTCTCCATTTGTGAGGGCCTGCCCTGGTCCTGCTCAGCTTGTTTGCCACACGGTTTTGCTATGATGGAGTACAGGATGTCTTTAGAGCTATATTGTGCTGTTAAGCTATATCCCAAACTAACATGGCTAGTTTGCACAGGGCCTACTATCTGTTTCCCCCTTGCTTGTTGATATGCCACATGATTGTGGTATTGTCTTTAGCTACTTAAAGATGTCCCGGGGCACCAAAGATGATTCAGAGAGTTGAGTGCCTTGAGCAGGGTAAGCATCTCCTTGATATTTATGTACTTGCATCTATCTTGATGTTCCATTCTCCTTTCACTTTTGTACCTCCAGCTACTCCTCCCAAAGCAAACTCTGAAGAGTCTGTGGTGACTGACTGCTTTGGAGCAGGGAGGGAAAAGGTTAGGCCTAGATTTAAGGCCGTCTGTTATCTCCCTCAAATTATTTATTTTCTGACAAACTCCAGCAGTGGAATTTGAAACGATAAAGGGTGTTAATGCTGGGACTAAAAAGATTTCAGATACAACTGTATCTTTCTCATGTGGAGTCTTGTTAGGGGTATCATGAGAATCCTAGATGAAATAAGACCCAAAATCCTGATGTATTCCCTTGCAGTGACTGAAGTCTGGGTAAAAAACCTTAGAAGTAAGTCTAGATAAAGATCTGACCCTCCCCCCCCCCAATATGGAAAAGGAATTATTTGAACTGAGGTGTCTGGTTGACATCCCAGAAGCACAATCTTGTGTGAAGGAGTAAACAAAAAAACTTGAATGTTCTGTCAGAAGCCCTGCTTGTATAAGACATCTCTCACTCCAGAGTTATTCCTGACACTTTAAAAAAAGACTCTACAATGATAAGCAAGTCATCTAAATATGGAGAATGTGGATACTCTGTAGCATGCAGTGAGCTGTAAATGAAGCTAGGCACTGTGAACACTCATGGTACAGTGGATAGTCCAAAGGTAAAGGACTGATAATGTAATCCAGATACACAAATCCTTAAGAAACTTGTAAAGTCTGGTTGAGTAGGGATGTGATGAGTGTCTTTTTAAGTCTAGTGTTACCAGGTAACACGAAAGAGGAAGAAGAGGTAACAGGTTGTGGAGTGACATCATTTTGAATTTGTGCACTATCACAAACAGATCTAGGAAAAAAAGATCCAGAACTCATCTCCAAGAATTTTCTTTCTTTAGTACTAGGAATATCCTTGAATAAAAACCCTTCCCCATCTGAAAACGAGGCACTGGTTCCATCACTCCTTGGGAAAGCATGTGGTGAAGATCCGGTGGAAACAAAGAATCTGATCTGAAGGATGAGGAATATCCACCTGGAAAGGGAGGAATTTCCTCCCACTCCCGTCTGTAACTTTGAGTAATTTTTCAGAACCCATTTGTCTGGCCCTGTTTATTGTCAAAGATGCAAATGAAGATTCAGATTTTCTGGAGGAATAACGGGGCTTGGGCAGGAGAGGTTCACAAGATCTCTTGAATAGTCATTTAGATTTGTTGGACTATCTTTAGTTTGGGGGCAGTTCAGCACTTGGAACCACCTTGCCATTTCTTAACTTTGTGTTTACCTGTATTTTTGTTGAGACTGTTTGTCCTGTCGTTTTTTACCAAAATTGGATGAGGAGATAGAAAATCCCTTGGAAAATTTCGAAAAGGAGCAGGGGGCCAAAATTAAATTTCTACCCAAGGGAGAATTTAAAATCTAATTTTTACCGTCATGTGGGAGGTTCTGGAAATGCAACCATGCAAACCTTCTCAAAACAGTACTAGTGGCCATAGACCTGGAAGAAGTATCAACAGAGTCATAGACACACTGTAATCAAGAGTAGTGAACTGTGTGAAAAAAGGAGCTTAGTTATTTAAAGTAAATTTTTCGTCATAAGAAGAAGAAACTGCATATAAATCATTCCTCATACTTTCACAATTTGCCAGAACAAGCTTTAATGTATGAGCTTGACAATTCAAAATTCTGAAAATCAGAGTGGCAGAAGTATCTATCAGTTTTTTCAATCCTTATCAGGAGTAGGATTGGATTTAACTAATTGCTTAGCAACAGTGGGATCAAACAAAGCTACATCTGCTGAGCCAAGTTTGGGAAATAGTGTATAAAAATGTATAAGAATGGGAAATTTTATACATCCTATCTACCTTTTTTTTGAATATTTGTATTGTATACTTCTCTCTGTTTTTGTACTGTTAAGCATCTTACAATTTGAAGTCTTATTTTTTTTCTTATTTTTTACTTACTTTCCTGGAGCTGTTCTCCCCGGTTCTCCACTGAAAAAGGCCTCTCTGGGCCTAGTCGAGCTAACCCAGGTAACAAATGTAAATAAATAAATAAATACATTTTAAGGGCAGCTGGCTGACTATCAGGAAAATTGCAAGCAGTGACACACATCCTCTGAAACAAGAGAGAACATGGTGTAGGTTCTGGAAAATCTTTCTGTAACAGCACATATCCTCTGAGGGACTGAGACACATCAGTGCTCTCCCACTGAAAACACTGTCTCATTCTAGCTGTAATCTCATAAAAAGAGAATCCCACACAGGAAGAATCAGAAACCAAGCTCTTCACAAGTCTGAATCAAAAATCTGAAGGAAAAAAAATTTATCCGTCCCTGCATCTTCCTGAAGAGAGTCAAGATTATGAATCTGAACAGGAAGAGAGAAATTCCTCTTTCTTTCACCAAAAACTGCTTTACAAGAGGAATCAGTAGCCCGAATTAAACCCTGAGCCAGACCCAGTAAACACTCCTATCCTAAGAAAATTTAGGACTAAGTATATACTTCTTTTTCTTTTTGACAGGAAAATTTGAGGCAACTGTGTTAGTAATGGTTAGCGGCTGATTGCTCAAGGATGGGCACAGCATTCTGACACAAAAAGGAAAGCTTCCCTTTTTCCTTTCTCTGGACTGAAAGTGGCTCTCCTTTGCCCATTGAGGGAACTTCAACAGCTACAGAGGACATGGCCAACACCTAGTCCATATTGGCTCTAAGTGCTCCACCAGATTGATCTGGGGTAGAAGATGAGTGGTCTGAGGAACAACATGACCACAATGGAGTCGCTAGCCTGTTGTGGTGGACGAAAAGGCTGCTTGCTTATTTTTTTTTTTTATTCTTTTTGTGGCTGGAAGAAGGACTGAACATAGGGCTGGGTAGTTTGTTCCATGTTCGAACCGAAAATGATGCCTCTTCTGGGAACACAAGTAGTAATTTCCAGTAAACACCATTCCACAGAAGTTACCCTTTGACAGAAAAACGCAGTAAAAAACACTTTAAACAGTATGCCAGCACCACAGAAGTAAATTAAACATAATTTCTTGACAGAAAAATTGTTTTCAGTTACTTTGCACCATTTTTAAACTCCTAGAAAAAGTGAGCGCTCTGTTTAAAAGTACTTTACAATCTCGAGACAGTCCATTAAAACACAACATTGCTAGCTTAAATAACTTTCCTGAAAATGAAAATAATAAAACATCAACAAAATTAAGAAAGTGGAAGTCCCCCCCCCCAGGCAACTTATCTGCCCAGCCAAGGAAAGCACAAGCCAACAGTATCTTAGCCGTTTGAGATTGCTTTTCTTGGTGTCTACATTTTTTTTAGTTATAGTTGCTGCATTTATTAATTTGCTTGAGATTGATTTTCTTGGTGTCTGCATTTTGTTTTAGTTAAAACTGCTGCATTTATTAATTTGCTTGAGATTGCTTTTCTTTGTGTCTGCATTTTGTTTTCTCTTACTGATAGATGTTATTTATTTGCTTGATATTTCTGGTCACTGTCTAGATCCTGTTCAGCTGGTTTCATAGCGGGGGTTGTCTACCTTTTTTTGAAGCCAGCCTATCCAAGGTTGTGAGCACAGCTTTTTGTGTTATCTGATTCCCTGTGGCTCTTAGGTTTTCCTTTCTACTACTGTATAAGGAGTTACAATTCTGTGAGACAGTATCACTATCTATCAGCTCTTTCTGGCCTAGCTGTGACTGAGTCAACAGACATCTGGATACAGAAAGCATATAAGTATATTTTTTTGGCACTTGATCTGTTATCAGTGATAGCAAAACTGTGCTGCATTTATTAATTTGCTTGAGACTGCTTTTCTTGGTGTCTGCATAAATTGAATTCAGTTCAGAATACAGTTTGAATAAATGGGATTTATTTAAGCTGTATTTGCTTTAATATTGCTACACACTCAAGTGTGCTAGCTTGCATTGGACTTTAATTAATTTTAGTGCTGTTTTAGCTTTTTTGTAAAATAAAAAAAAAATCTAAGCTTGTTTCCTGCCTTTCCTGTAACTAGTCTCAGATTTGCTGTATCCAGGACTTGTTTGTAAGCTTCTGAGCTCCCCATGCCTTCTGTGCTGGAGGGAAGCCTTCTAGCTTATCATTGGAAGTGGTAAGCACTAGGTAGCCTATCTACCACAAGATGAATGGTTTCTGGCCCAGAAATTGTAGTTTATTGGCCATTTGGACAGTTTTTCCATCTCTTTCAACTTTCTGGTTTAAAAGCCCGCGTTTGCACTTGTTTCTCGCCTTTCTTGTAACTAATCTAGTCCAGATACAGATTTGCTGTATCCAGGACTGTTTGTAAGCTTCTGAGCGGTACCAAAGTCTGCTCTTCAAATTTTCCCTTAGATCTGCTAGTTCTCTCCTCTCCTGCACTTTTATTAGCGTATTAGTCTAGCACTTTACCAGACTTCTTGTAGCAATTATTGCAGCACACAAAAGTGCTACCAGCACTAAACATTCTACAAGGAAACAGCTCCAGTACTTATTATTAATGCCCTCCCCTCTAGGCATGTCTAAAGGTCAGTTCCCTGTGCTTTCTCCTATTAACCTGGTGAACTTGGGCATCCTGAGGCAATGTAGCAACTAGCTCATGTACACTGACAACCCTTTCCTCTTACCTCCCAACACTCAGACTTGCAAGCAATGCACTTATATATCTGAATTGGAAGCCATGCACTCTCCAGCCAAGACCGGAATAGCTGGTCAGCAGGAGAAGGTCAACACTTGCACCACACCACATGGAACACATAGCCCTCCAGAACACACACCAGCACTGCCGTCACATAAAAACACAAACCATACACCCACCTTCGCAGAGGCTCTCAGTAAAAATTTACCTAAACAGCAGAGACCTCCAAGGCAGAAACGCACTCGACCACCACCACAACACAACACTAATCACAAGACATGTAACCCTCCTGTGTGTGCCCCTCAACCAAAGCTCCTAAGGCAAAACAGCATGCCCAACACACTAGTCCTAGGTGACTCGATAGTGAGGCATACTGATGTCCCACTCACTAGGTTGAATAAGGAGAAAGTAACAGCTGCCTGTCAGGTGCCAGGATCCGCCACATAACGCACACACTTGGGTCCCTAAACAGCAGGTACAAATATGTGAATGACCTGAGACATACCTCCCTGGACTACATGAAAAGAGACATGGAGGAGCTCTCAGATTATGTAGCCCAGGCGGGTATGACCGTAGCCCTGAGCAGCATCTTACCATCACCCAGAATGATACCACAGTACAAGCAGAAAATGATTGATTTCAACAATTGGCTAAGTTTCTGGTGTCATTCTAAGGGGATCCAGTATCTGTCTGCCTGGGATGACATGATTGACAGACCTCGATGCTTTGCCAGAGATAGCCTGCTTCTGTCACATCTGGGCTTCCGGATACTGGCCAAGGCTCTTGCCACCCCTATAGTGCCTTTTTTAGGTGGAGTTCCAAAGACCAAATTACCACCATAACAGCTACAAACAAATGCAGTCTGAGGGTCATGCTGATCAACGCTAGAAGTCTAAATATCAAAATGCACTCGCTCAAAGCACTCCTTAAAATGCAGAACATCGACATTTGTGCTGTAACAGAGACCTGGGTCAAAGCAGCAGAAAGCACCCCTACACTACCAGGCTATAACTCATTTCACACCTTTTGGCCTCAGAACTTGGACCAAAGCTCCGAAGCCGGTGGTGTTTCCATATTAATAAAGGATGTCCAGACTGGTAGCTCAACGTAATGCATCAGAGACAGGTGCAGCCAACATTGGGTAAGACAGGGATTCAGGTCGTAGCCTGCTATAGGTCCCCAACCATGTCCCAAGACCCACACTTACATGTTCCTAATCACCCTGGAGAATATTAGGGTCCAGCCTAACACTCTCATATTGGGCGACTTCCACTACCCCTTCATTAACTGGGAAAACTACTCATGTACCAATACACTTGCCCAACGTTTCCTGGAATTCATTAATTCCCATGCCCTGGACCAGCTCGTTCTTACCCCCACTAGAGGTAGCAACATCCTTGACCTGGTCATTACTAACATGGGCAATCGTTGCTCTACACCAATAGTCAACTGCTCCCAGGTTAGATCTGACCACAAGCTAATCACTTTGGAAATCCACCCCCCGCAAAGGTAACCACTCTGAAAAACTTCTCCAAAGGTAACTTTGGGCTCCTAAAAACAGAGGTGGCTAACTTCACGGCACCCATGCAAATTGAGAATAGTTGCATGACCATCGAATCATACACCAGTGCACTGTACGAACACGTACACAAATGCATGGATCTTGCATACCCAATAGAATCAAGACTCTCTTTTCCAAAAAAAGGAAGCCAATCTGGTGGTCCCCTGCCATAAACAAACTCTACAACAGGAGGAGGAAACTGATGCAGAATAAGGTAAAGTCCCAAGACTGGATAAACTCCCTTAACAGCCTCAACAAAAAGTTGAGATCCCTCATCAAATCCTCTAAAGCTAGCTATGAAAACAGAATTGCAGCAGTTAGTAAAGAAAACCACAAGGCCTTCTATAGGTATGTAAAGAATCTCCACTGCAATACCCAGGTTTGCTGTGAGCTACTGCGCAGTGGTACCTCCTATACCGAACCAACAGATATTGCCAATATACTGGCCGACGGATTCAGTGCCAACTTTACCCCTGTCCCCCCACAAATGACCATTCACAATACCAGTATTACTGCTACAGAGGTTAAAACAGCACTGTCCAAGGCCATAAATACAGCTACTATGGGACCTGACAATATCCCTGGCTGTGTTCTACATGAACTACAGAGTGAACTGGTACCACAGCTGTTTGGCCTGTTCAGTCACAGCCTCACCTCGGGCTTTGTCCTTACTGAATAACTCATTGCTACAGTCATCCCTCTCTACAAAGGAGGAGTGACTACAGACCTTGGGAACTATCGCCCCGTTAACCTGACGAGTCTGATATGCAGACCTATGGAACACATCATCATGGACATAATAAACAAGGATATAGGGAATCTCCAAACTCTGGATCCCACACAGTTTGGTTTTGTGAAGGGTAGATCATGCCTGCTCAACTTGGTTGACGTCTTTGAGTCAGTCACCAGAGCTGTGGATGAAGGCAATGTGGTTCATACAGCCTACCTTGATCTGCAAGGACTTTGATACCATTCCCCACTCAAGAATCATAGAAACACTCACTAAGCTAGGCATTAACCCCTATATCAGTAGGTGGTTTGCAAACTGGCTCACAGATAGAACCCACAGTGTGAAAGTGGCTGACTCCAAGTCAGACTGCAGACCAGTCATGAGTGGAGTCCCACAGGGTTCGGTCCTGGGTCCTCTCCTGTTTGGTATCTACTTTTCTGAAGTCCAGGCCAACATGAAGGGACTCTGGCCAACAAAGTTCCCTGACTGTTGCAAGTTGGGAGCTATTATTAACTCCCCAAGTGATGTTGACATCCTACAGAAAGGCCTCACTGAGACCTACAATGTGTATCAGAACCATGGCCTTAAGCTCATTGCCAAAAAATGTGTCGTCATCCCCCTTGGGAAAAACCCAGTTCCCATGAATTACCACATCGATTGTAGTCCACTGAATACAGAAGGTGTTATAAGAGATCTAGGAACACAGGTTGACAGCAACCTCTCTTTTGACCACCACATTGCCACTGTGGTCAGAAAGTCCTTCTGTATGGCACATCTCGTTACTAAGGGTTTTGCAGCAAGGAAGAAAGAGGTCATTGTCTCCCTCTGCTCTTCCCTCATTAGGCCAGTCATCGAGTACAATGCCCTATTTGGCATGTACCTCACTAGACACCTGCAACAACTGGAGAGGCCGCAAAAGTACCTCACAAAGAGGATCCTAGGCCTTGCACACTTGTCCTATATGGACAGACTCAAAAAACTCCAACTATTCTCTGTCTCATATCACCTATTTATAGGCTACCTCTGGTTGATGTACAAAGCCATGTCTGACCCAGCTCTGTTAGAAATGCTACATATAAAGAAATCCCAATCCCTCTGCACCACACACTCCAGAAACCTCATCCTCGTTACCACAATCAGCAGAACATGCTGGAGGGACAGATTCATTACCCAGAGACTGCCCATGTTATGGAATAGACTTCCCATACATGTCAAACAGCGCACCTCACTGGCCCTGTTCAAGGGAAATCATGACGAGTGGATGGGAAATGGAAAATTCACCCCGGGGATCACTCCACTGGCTCTGCTCGACAGAGGCATTGAGAACTAAGGTCGGATGGCACGATGCCAGGGTGATCCTTTGGACTAGGCTTATAAAGACTCGAGGGCCATTAGCCTAGCACACACCTATGAACAGCTGATCCTTGAAATCCTCAGAGGCGCGTTCACTCTGGTGGCATTAAAACTCTGAAGGTCTTTGGCCCAAACTTTTCTTTTAGTCTGCTCAGCTCGACTTGCCTGATAGTTTGGGTGCATGGAGGGTGCCCTGAAGCTTTGGGAGCTGGCTGGCTGGCTGGCTGTTACGGCCCTTGGCAGGATATAACCCATATACCTAAGTCTACTGCAGCACTGATCAAAATGATGAGCATCGCACTGTTCAGCCCTGTCATGATTAATTGCTTGCACCTGTAGACTTCTTCTTTTCCACCTGAAAAGCCTTTGCTTATGGGAAAATAGCTGATCACTTTGCAAAAACAAGAAACTACCATTTCCTGTGCATTAAATCATTTTATCTCGTTTTTAAGCCTGTTGCTTTAAACTATAAACATTTTTTTAAACGAAGGACATTATTCTAGATATCCCGATTTGATCTGTAAAAAAATAAAAAAGGGGAAATTGTTAGTCGAACACATAATAAATAAATATTTATTTATTTCCAGTTTGATGACCGGGGAGGTCCACTGGGCTCAAGGAGCCCGTTTTCAGTGGAGGCCCGGGGAGAAAAGCTCCGCATTACATACAAGTAAATCAAACATATAATTATATAAAAAACAAATGTAGAATTATATACTGAGATGTAGCAAATTACAAATGCAGAAAATGAACACACTTCTTAACATACTTACATAGTTGATTAGAGAGCCATTTGCACAGCATATAGTTGAACTGAGGCAGCAGAATAATCTGAACAAAATACTAAAATCTATCAATATTGTAAATCTTCTGTTGTTAGTTGCAGAGAATGAATATTTGAAAGATAGTAAGTATAGGTTTTGTAGAATGTGGGAGAAATAATGGTGGAAAGTACTGTGTGTGTACTATGTATACATTCAAGATTGTGGTGAAAGAAGAGAGAGGGAGTTGAGCAGTAGAAAAGGAGGCAGTTGTTTAGTAGAAATAGATTCTGGTGCAAGCAGAGTGAGGCAGATGTGCAGTGGAGAAAGAGGCAGTTATTTAGTAGCAAAGTGGAGTACACAAATGGCAGAGGTGATTATCTTAACTACTGAAGAAAAAACGGAGAGCAGCAGAACCTAGTACAGTCAGGAAATCGCTCAGTAAACAGGTGCTTGCAAAGAAACAGGACGTGGATGTTTAACGCAGGTTTATTGTTTAAAATAATAGCGTTTTCGCTGAAAAACAAGCACAGCTTCTTCAGAAAAAAGAATCAACAGTTTAGCGCCAAGGCTTCCATTTAAATCTAAAACTAAAACATGTCATGATGACATCACTGCTAAATCCACATTCTGAATTAAAGGCACATTGACAAATTATTAAGCTAAAAATACAATGAGTTCAAATGAACTAAAAAGCTGTATCAAACTAGTAAAACATACCTCAAAAAGCAGTATAATTACAGCGCATACATACGAAACAGTAGAGAGCCATTGTTATAGCAATAAATGATAATTCGTAAAGAAATAAATATATAAATAAAATAAATTAATTCTTTGTTAATGTTGTTAATAACATACATTAATTAACACTAATATAAATAAAATATGCAATAAGAAAAATAAAAAAAATAAAAAAAGAAAAATAAATGGCAGTAGAAAGGACCTACAATTATAATGATAGAAGTCTGGTAACTGAAAAACTTTATTTAATGTAACTTCTCATTTTAAGTAAAACAGAGATGTTGCAATTCTCGTTAAGGCCAGGGTAGTGAAAGGCGTTAAGTCTGATCTGCCATTCCAGTTCATGTAGTTCAAGTAATAGAGATAGTGGGCCCCCTCTAATACTAGGTGGTACATGGTCAATCCCCATAAACGAGAATTTATGGTCAGGAAATTTTTCAATGTGCTTAGCTAGGGCGTTTTCTTGCTTATTTGTCCTGATGGCATATACATGTTCATATATACGTTGGCGGAATTTACGATCCGTCTTGCCAATATAAAAAGCAGGACAAAAATGGCAGAAAGCTCCATAAATCACTGATTTTGTGTTACAATTAATTGTGTGTCTTATCAAATATTTACTGTCGTTGACAATGAACGACGCTCCTGTTTTTAGGCAGTGACACCAGTTACAGGAACCACAAGTTGTGGACCCTTTCAATTTCACGAAGCTAGGTTCATGCCTACCTTGCAGAAGCTCTTTGAGGTTCCTGCCTTTTCTAAAAATGACTCTAGGAAATGGGCCTAATTTTTCAAAAAGGTCTATGTCGTTCCTAATCAAGTCCCAATTCTTGTTGAGAATTTTACAAATTCTCCCTGTGTCATTGCTAAAAACAGTGATGAAACTAGACACTGAGTTGAGTTTAACCAAAATTTCAGATGGCAAAGAACTATGTGATGCAATTTGATCAACACTGTCTTGTATATGTTCGACAGGGGTCAGTGATTGGTCCACCTTGAAATTAAGAAGAGGTTTAAAATGCCTCTAGCTTTTTTTATTTCTATTTCAAGAATAATTTCCTCAATCAATGAAGTTGGATACCCTCTATTTAGAAATTGATTCTTAAGGAACAGACATTCATCACTGAAAGCTGAATCAGAGTTACACATTCGGACTGCCTCACAACCTGGCCTTTGACTATGGCCCTCTTTTGTTTGAAAGGGTGTTGACTGGTGTAGTGTAAAAGGGAATTACAATGTGTAGGTTTCCTAAATACTTTGGAAAAGTACATTCTAGCAGTGTCGTCTTTATTAAGCTTGACATCTAGGTAGTCTATAGTTTCTTCCGAAAAAGTTGATGTAAATTTCAGGAACGAGGTAGTACCGTTCATAAAGTCTACTAAAGAGTCAGCTTGAACCTTAGTTCCCTTAATTAAGATGAAAATATCATCCAGATAGCGAGTGTAAAAGTGTATCTGTTCCTTAAAGGAAAGGTTAGATAAGATGAATTTGGATTCCCAAAAGGCCATGAAGATATTGGCCACACTAGCCCCACATGGGGAGCCCATTGCTATGCCTTGTTTCTGTAAAAAAATTTTTTCGTTAAAAATGAAAAAATTAGAATCAAGGACAATGTCAAGTAACTCTGTGACTAAACTGATTTCATTATGTGTGGCACCCAGATCTTTTAATTTAAGACCCACCCATTCGGAAGCCTCCTGATGTGGTATTGATGTGTATAGGTCAACCACATCTATTGTGAGAAAATTAACTTCAGGGTTAAACTCCATGCTATCAATACTACTAAGGAAGGACCATGAGTCTTTACAAATAGAGGGATATTCTTTAAATATTTTAACAAGATGTAATCAATCAGCTTAGAACTGTTGTAAGTCATAGAAAATCTACCGTCTATTAAAGCCCTCATGGGTGGGTTCTCCAAGTTCTTATGTATTTTAGGAATGCCGAACATCATGGGCACTTTTGGGAAGACAATATCTAGAAAGTTGTACAGTTCCAAGTCAATTCTACCTTCTAGGTACATATCCCTGAGGTAGCCCCTAATTCTCCTATGCACCCCATTCATTTCACTAATAGAAGAAGGGCAGTATGCTGATGTATTCAAGACTGACAACATTTTTTCATTATACAGATTGTTGCTAAAAATTACCAGTCCACCCCCTTTGTCGGGTTTGATCACCCTGACTGGTAAAAGTTTAAAATCAGAAAGTGCCCTTCTCTGCTCCATAGTGATATTGTGGTGTGCGTAAGGTTTTGAAATTTTATTTGAAAGAGCCACATCTCTGATATCAAGTTCACAAATGCTTTCAAAGGTCTTTAACCCGGGATGTAATGGGGGGTTAAAGGTACTTGGGACTTTCAGCTCAGCCCTGGGTAAAGCTATGGAGTTATTAAATAATACATCCAAGTTCAACTTTCTCGTATAGCATTTTAAGTCCAGGATTGTCTTGGTCATATCGCATCCAGAACTGGGCACGAATGTGTTTCCTCTGGACATAATTTCAACAAGTTCAGGTGAAAGCATAGTATCCGAAAAGTTATATATTTTGAAATCACCTTTTAGGTTAAGTTGAATATGCACATGTGGACTCGCATTATCAGCCCACTCAGAATCAGTGTAGGCCGAAGTTAGTTGTTGCGAGTTCTGCTCCTCGTCTGATATTGGCGTTGTGGGAGTTGTCCTAAAAAATCATTATTATTGCCAGAATTTGAACTGAAATTGTTGTTCCTAGGCTTAGTATTGTTATTTGGATATCTTCTGTTTTGCTTGTCAGTTCTATTGGCATTAGGCCCATGTTGATTAAAGTCCACAGGTTGGTTAACAGAAGTAACAGGTGCCACATTGGAGTCGAACCTGTCAAGGCTATCAACACCTAAAGAAGGCGCAGGCTGTAGTTTAGGAAATGCACATTTATGGTTATAGGCATCCCTATCCCTGTTTAGTTTTTTAACTTTATTCAACTTCAGTTTAGACATAAGCCCCTCAATGCTTATGAAGGTCCGGTCGTATTCTACTTTAAAACGCAAAAAATTAATGTCCATTTTAATAGAGTTGTCCAGTAGTTTAATCTCATCCGTCAATGAATTAATGTTAAAAGAGTAATGTTTAATTAAAAGTTCCAGCAGTTGTGCCCCTTGTCTTGTAAAAAGTGTAACCAAGTCTGTCAGAAATTCAGGCCCTGAATCAAGCCGAAGGTGTGAAAGAAGAACGAAGACCTTTGGGCACTATATTCTCAATTAAACATTGCTGGAAGTAAGACACTTCCAGCTGTAATTTCTTTAGTTTAACCATTTTAGCATCCAGTTGTTTTAAATTATTTAGAATGGTATCATAGGAGTTAAACTCACCACTAGAAGCCGGTCGATCCAAGCCCGTCACCCCAGGGAACGAAAAAGCTTCCAGGTTGTTAATCCACTGGGAGATCGATGGAGCATAATAGGCTCCTTGTTATTGCTGGTACCATTCTGTTGTTCACTAGTCCTCGGTTGTCTATCCTCGCCTTCTAGAATTGGCGATGCCAGTACTGCCGGTTGTTCTCCCTGGTTAGCGATGGTATATGGGCCACTTAAACATTGCTGGCCAGCTGGTATACTACTCCGTGAAGGATGAGTGCTGTTACTATTCTCATATGCTTCCATCCGTGTGCTCAGTGCATCGATTTTTTGAGAAAGAATTAAAAGCAACCTGTTGGTCTCAGAGCTAGCATTCTGAATGAAGTCATCTGGTTGGACACCTTCCGACTGGAAGATTGTCGGTGTACAAGGGCTGCTCATACTCCCCGAGGCTGAAGACGAAGACAAACTAGAGAAAAACAGCTATTAAACCTCTGAAGAAAAAGCGAGCAGCAGAACCTAGTACAGTCAGGAAATCGCTCAGTAAACAGGTGCTTGCAAAGAAACAGGGCGTGGATGTTTAGCAGGTTTATTGTTTAAAATAATAGCGTTTTAAGCTGAAAAACAAGCACAGCTTCTTCAGAAAAAAGAATCAACAGTTTAGCGCCAAGGCTTCCATTTAAATCTAAAACTAAAACATGTCATGATGACATCACTGCTAAATCCACATTCTGAATTAAAGGCACATTGACAAATTATTAAGCTAAAAATACAATGAGTTCAAATGAACTAAAAAGCTGTATCAAACTAGTAAAACATACCTCAAAAAGCAGTATAATTACAGCGCATACATACGAAACAGTAGAGAGCCATTGTTATAGCAATAAATGATAATTCGTAAAGAAATAAATATATAAATAAAATAAATTAATTCTTTGTTAATGTTGTTAATAACATACATTAATTAACACTAATATAAATAAAATATGCAATAAGAAACTTGAACTACATGAACTGGAATGGCAGATCAGACTTAACGCCTTTCACTACCCTGGCCTTAACGAGAATTGCAACATCTCTGTTTTACTTAAAATGAGAAGTTACATTAAATAAAGTTTTTCAGTTACCAGACTTCTATCATTATAATTGTAGGTCCTTTCTACTGCCAACTATTTATTTTTCTTATTGCATATTTTATTTATATTAGTGTTAATTAATGTATGTTATTAACAACATCAACAAAGAATTAATTTATTTTATTTATATACTTACTTCTTTACGAATTATCATTTATTGCTATAATAATGGCTCTTTACTGTTTCGTATGTTTGTGCTGTAATTATACTGCTTTTTGAGGTATGTTTTACTAGTTTGATACAGCTTTTTAGTTCATTTGAACTCATTGTATTTTTAGCTTAATAATTTGTCAATGTGCCTTTAATTCAGAATGTGGATTTAGCAGTGATGTCATCATGACATGTTTTAGTTTTAGATTTAAATGGAAGCCTTGGCGCTAAACTGTTGATTCTTTTTTCTGAAGAAGCTGTGCTTGTTTTTCAGCGAAAACGCTATTATTTTAAACAATAAACCTGCGTTAAACATCCACGTCCTGTTTCTTTGCAAGCACCTGTTTACTGAGCGATTTCCTGACTGTACTAGGTTCTGCTGCTCTCCGTTTTTTCTTCAGAGGTTTAATAGCTGTTTTTTCTCCAGTTTGTCTTCGTCTTCAGCCTCGGGGAGTATGAGCAGCCCTTGTACACCGACAATCTTCCAGTCGGAAGGTGTCCAACCAGATGACTTCATTCAGAATGCTAGCTCTGAGACCAACAGGTTGCTTTTAATTCTTTCTCAAAAAATCGATGCACTGAGCACACGGATGGAAGCATATGAGAATAGTAACAGCACTCATCTTTCACGGAGCAGTATACCAGCTGGCCAGCAATGTTTAAGTGGCCCATATACCATCGCTAACCAGGGAGAACAACCGGCAGTACTGGCATCGCCAATTCTAGAAGGCGAGGATAGACAACCGAGGACTAGTGAACAACAGAATGGTACCAGCAATAACAAGGAGCTTATTGGCGTTCCATCGATCTCCCAGTGGATCAACAACCTTGAAGCTTTTTCGTTCCCTGGGGTGACGGGCTTGGATCGACCGGCTTCTAGTGGTGAGTTTAACTCCTATGATACCATTCTAAATAATTTAAAACAACTGGATGCTAAAATGGTTAAACTAAAGAAATTACAGCTGGAAGTGTCTTACTTCCAGCAATGTTTAATTGAGAATATAGTGCCCAAAGGTCTTCGTTCTTCTTTCACACCTTCGGGCTTGATTCAGGGGCCTGAATTTCTGACAGACTTGGTTACACTTTTTACAAGACAAGGGGCACAACTGCTGGAACTTTTAATTAAACATTACTCTTTTAACATTAATTCATTGACGGATGAGATTAAACTACTGGACAACTCTATTAAAATGGACATTAATTTTTTGCGTTTTAAAGTAGAATACGACCGGACCTTCATAAGCATTGAGGGGCTTATGTCTAAACTGAAGTTGAATAAAGTTAAAAAACTAAACAGGGATAGGGATGCCTATAACCATAAATGTGCATTTCCTAAACTACAGCCTGCGCCTTCTTTAGGTGTTGATAGCCTTGACAGGTTCGACTCCAATGTGGCACCTGTTACTTCTGTTAACCAACCTGTGGACTTTAATCAACATGGGCCTAATGCCAATAGAACTGACAAGCAAAACAGAAGATATCCAAATAACAATACTAAGCCTAGGAACAACAATTTCAGTTCAAATTCTGGCAATAATAATGATTTTTTAGGACAACTCCCACAACGCCAATATCAGACGAGGAGCAGAACTCGCAACAACTAACTTCGGCCTACACTGATTCTGAGTGGGCTGATAATGCGAGTCCACATGTGCATATTCAACTTAACCTAAAAGGTGATTTCAAAATATATAACTTTTCGGATACTATGCTTTCACCTGAACTTGTTGAAATTATGTCCAGAGGAAACACATTCGTGCCCAGTTCTGGATGCGATATGACCAAGACAATCCTGGACTTAAAATGCTATACGAGAAAGTTGAACTTGGATGTATTATTTAATAACTCCATAGCTTTACCCAGGGCTGAGCTGAAAGTCCCAAGTACCTTTAACCCCCCATTACATCCCGGGTTAAAGACCTTTGAAAGCATTTGTGAACTTGATATCAGAGATGTGGCTCTTTCAAATAAAATTTCAAAACCTTACGCACACCACAATATCACTATGGAGCAGAGAAGGGCACTTTCTGATTTTAAACTTTTACCAGTCAGGGTGATCAAACCCGACAAAGGGGGTGGACTGGTAATTTTTAGCAACAATCTGTATAATGAAAAAATGTTGTCAGTCTTGAATACATCAGCATACTGCCCTTCTTCTATTAGTGAAATGAATGGGGTGCATAGGAGAATTAGGGGCTACCTCAGGGATATGTACCTAGAAGGTAGAATTGACTTGGAACTGTACAACTTTCTAGATATTGTCTTCCCAAAAGTGCCCATGATGTTCGGCATTCCTAAAATACATAAGAACTTGGAGAACCCACCCATGAGGGCTTTAATAGACGGTAGATTTTCTATGACTTACAACAGTTCTAAGCTGATTGATTACATCTTGTTAAAATATTTAAAGAATATCCCCTCTATTTGTAAAGACTCATGGTCCTTCCTTAGTAGTATTGATAGCATGGAGTTTAACCCTGAAGTTAATTTTCTCACAATAGATGTGGTTGACCTATACACATCAATACCACATCAGGAGGCTTCCGAATGGGTGGGTCTTAAATTAAAAGATCTGGGTGCCACACATAATGAAATCAGTTTAGTCACAGAGTTACTTGACATTGTCCTTGATTCTAATTTTTTCATTTTTAACGAAAAAATTTTTTTACAGAAACAAGGCATAGCAATGGGCTCCCCATGTGGGGCTAGTGTGGCCAATATCTTCATGGCCTTTTGGGAATCCAAATTCATCTTATCTAACCTTTCCTTTAAGGAACAGATACACTTTTACACTCGCTATCTGGATGATATTTTCATCTTAATTAAGGGAACTAAGGTTGAAGCTGACTCTTTAGTAGACTTTATGAACGGTACTACCTCGTTCCTGAAATTTACATCAACTTTTTCGGAAGAAACTATAGACTACCTAGATGTCAAGCTTAATAAAGACGACACTGCTAGAATGTACTTTTCCAAAGTATTTAGGAAACCTACACATTGTAATTCCCTTTTACACTACACCAGTCAACACCCTTTCAAACAAAAGAGGGCCATAGTCAAAGGCCAGTTTGTTAGGGCAGTTCGAATGTGTAACTCTGATTCAGCTTTCAGTGATGAATGTCTGTTCCTTAAGAATCAATTTCTAAATAGAGGGTATCCAACTTCATTGATTGAGGAAATTATTCTTGAAATAGAAATAAAAAAAGCTAGAGGCATTTTTAAACCTATTCTTAATTTCAAGGTGGACCAATCACTGACCCCTGTCGAACATATACAAGACAGTGTTGATCAAATTGCATCACATAGTTCTTTGCCATCTGAAATTTTGGTTAAACTCAACTCAGTGTCTAGTTTCATCACTGTTTTTAGCAATGACACAGGGAGAATTTGTAAAATTCTCAACAAGAATTGGGACTTGATTAGGAACGACATAGACCTTTTTGAAAAATTAGGCCCATTTCCTAGAGTCATTTTTAGAAAAGGCAGGAACCTCAAAGAGCTTCTGCAAGGTAGGCATGAACCTAGCTTCGTGAAATTGAAAGGGTCCACAACTTGTGGTTCCTGTAACTGGTGTCACTGCCTAAAAACAGGAGCGTCGTTCATTGTCAACGACAGTAAATATTTGATAAGACACACAATTAATTGTAACACAAAATCAGTGATTTATGGAGCTTTCTGCCATTTTTGTCCTGCTTTTTATATTGGCAAGACGGATCGTAAATTCCGCCAACGTATATATGAACATGTATATGCCATCAGGACAAATAAGCAAGAAAACGCCCTAGCTAAGCACATTGAAAAATTTCCTGACCATAAATTCTCGTTTATGGGGATTGACCATGTACCACCTAGTATTAGAGGGGGCCCACTATCTCTATTACTTGAACTACATGAACTGGAATGGCAGATCAGACTTAACGCCTTTCACTACCCTGGCCTTAACGAGAATTGCAACATCTCTGTTTTACTTAAAATGAGAAGTTACATTAAATAAAGTTTTTCAGTTACCAGACTTCTATCATTGTAATTGTAGGTCCTTTCTACTGCCAACTATTTATTTTTCTTATTGCATATTTTATTTATATTAGTGTTAATTAATGTATGTTATTAACAACATTAACAAAGAATTAATTTATTTTATTTATATATTTATTTCTTTACGAATTATCATTTATTGCTATAACAATGGCTCTCTACTGTTTCGTATGTATGCGCTGTAATTATACTGCTTTTTGAGGTATGTTTTACTAGTTTGATACAGCTTTTTAGTTCATTTGAACTCATTGTATTTTTAGCTTAATAATTTGTCAATGTGCCTTTAATTCAGAATGTGGATTTAGCAGTGATGTCATCATGACATGTTTTAGTTTTAGATTTAAATGGAAGCCTTGGCGCTAAACTGTTGATTCTTTTTTCTGAAGAAGCTGTGCTTGTTTTTCAGCGAAAACGCTATTATTTTAAACAATAAACCTGCGTTAAACATCCACGTCCTGTTTCTTTGCAAGCACCTGTTTACTGAGCGATTTCCTGACTGTACTAGGTTCTGCTGCTCTCCGTTTTTTCTTCAGAGGTTTAATAGCTGTTTTTTCTCCAGATTATCTTAACTAGTTAGCATCATCTCTTCGTATCAACCTTATATGTAGGTAGAAAAGAGAAATATTCCCAGATAGGGAGAGAGAGTAGAGATAGTTATGTACAGTATTTACATTATATACATTCAAGGTTTTGATGTTATATTATGTTAGATTCAGAGAGGGGAAGCTGTAGAGGAAAAACAGCATGGTATAGTGGTACATGAGGAAGTACATGTGTAAGAAATAGTAGCAGGATTAGGTAGGTAGAGTGCAATTACATTTCCAATTATGGGAGAGGTAGGAATGGAGCTGGGATTTGAAGTGTTCAACATTTTTAGAGATTCGCAGTGAGGGTGGGAGAGAGTTCCATTTTCTGGCTAAGGAAAAGGATAGGAGAAATTGGCCAGCGGAACGTTTTGGTTTGTATACAGAAAGTAGATTTAGATGGGCAGATCTTAGGGGTCTGTGAGGTGCGTAAAGTGGTAAGATATTTGTTAGAGCAAGGCATGCAGTAGGTTTAAAGATTAATTTGTGGGCTGTAGTGAGTTGGAGGTAGTCAAGGTAGTTGGGAAACTGTAGCCAGTTTAGTATGTGGAGAGAGATACAATGGTGGGAAGAGTGGTTAGATTTAGTAGAGAATTTAGAGATTTTGTTGTAACAGATTTCTAGTTTTGCAGAGAGGTTGTTTAGTAGTGGAGCACCATACAGTAGTGGCGAGAGTTTGCCGTGTAGAAGGACAGAGAAAGTGAGAATTTCTGTATAGCATACCAAGTTTCTGATGGGTTTTCTTAATATTTAGTTGGACATGCGTATTGAATTTCAGGTGTTCATCAATTGTAACCCCAAGAAGTTTAGCAAAAGGAACAACTTCAGTAGTGGAGTTGGTATGGTTGATGATATTGAAGGATTGTTTGTCAAGAGGGATGGCTTTTGAGGGGGAGAAGAGAAGGATTTTGGATTTATTGGCATTAAGGGAGAGAGGGTTTTGAAGCATCCAGTTCTCTGTAGTTGTAAAGCACAGTTGGGTTTTTGCCTGGAGCTCGGGAAGGCTAAGAGCAGAGCAGACTAAAGTGGAGTCGTCTGCATATTGCACTATTTGAGTGTTTTGAATCGCAGTGTGAAAACCATTGATGAATATATTAAAGAGCATTGGTCCAAGTATAGACCCCTGGGGAAACCCCGGTTGGGGTAGGTAGAAAGGTTGAGGTACCAGTTTGCCATTTCACAGCCTGGGATATGTCAGAGAGATAACTTTTGAACCATGTAAGGGATTTTTGGGAGAGATCGAAGTTAGAAAGGTGATTCAGAAGATGGGTATGGGAGACCGTGTTGAATGCCTTGGATAGAGCAAGAAGGACAATGGAGACAATTTCTCCAGAGTCACGGGCGTGGTTAACTATGTCTAAAAAAGAGAGGAGAGCAGTTATTGTACCATAGCCAGGACGGAAGCCATGTTGTGTAGGGGTGAGGAGTTGATTATTAATGAGGTAGTGCATGAGTTGCAGGTGGATGCATTTTTCAAGGATTTTTGAAATTGGGGAAATGGCTATTGGTCGGAAGTTACAGATGCTATTATTTTTGCCTCTTTTGTGGAGGGGCAAGATAAAGGCAGCACGCCATACCTTGGGGACATATGATTCCTGGATAGCTCTATTGATGAAAATGCTGATGGGGATGGCGACACCATCTGCGGCAAGCTTGAGAAAGAGTGAGGGAATATTGTCAGGGGCATTGGAGCATGGCTTAAGTTTGGAAAGAAGCTTTTGGATGTAGGAGGTTGAGACGGGTTTTAGATGAAAAGTGGGGGGAGGATTAGGAGTGGAGGGTTGAGGAGAGGAATGTGAAGTGGGATTGGGAGGAGGGGAAGAGATGTGGTTGGGGAAGGTCTTAGTAAGTTCAGCTATAAAGTTGGTAAAGGAGGAGTTAAAAAGGTGGCAATTTCTATGTCAGTTTTATTGCTGTCAGGACAGGGATTGGATTTGGTACCAGGGTGCAAAAGAGAGTTGATGGAGTTCCAGAATTGTTTAGGATTTTTGGAGTGGGTAGCCTGCAGTTTGGTGTAATAGATTTTTTATCATTTGTAACATGCTTTTTGGTTAGATTGCGGAGTTGCTTATATTTCAGGAGGGTAGCAGGGTGTTTATTTTTATTGTAAAGTTTCCAGGTCTTGTCTCTTTGTAGCATAAGTGTTTTGGTGTCCTTTGTTAGCCAACGGGCGGAGTTGGGTTTTATTCGTTTTGTTCTAGGTGGGGCTTGGGTGTTTAGGATGCCTAGGAAGGTAGAGTTGAAGTCTAAGGCCTTATCTAGTGGAAGAGTTTTTAGGTTGTCCCAATTTGTTAGTTTAAGGGTTTCAGAGAATATAGAAGGGTTAAAGTTTGTAAGGTTACAAGTGTGAGTGTATTGGTGTTGGTGAGCGGAGTAGTGAGTGGCTCGGTGAATGAAGGCTGGGAGATGGTCACTCATTAGTCAGGTAGTATACCAGAGTGAGAGATCTTATTAGGGTGGGAGACTAAGATCCAGTCCAGAGTGGACCCTGGGGGTTTGTTTTTGTTAGGTTTGGTAATGCCATTTGTTAGTTGGGTGAAATTAAATAGATTGATAGATAGGGAGGGATTATTGTTATTGATGCTGTTCCAGTCAATGTTCACATCACCTAATATGTATGTGTCAAGTTTAATGTTAGTTGAGGCCCATAAGAGAATGTTTTCTAGAGTGGTAGTATTATCTCCAGGGGGGGGGGGTGTATAGATGGCCATCACACAAATACTTTTATAGTTATTCATTTTGGGAATTCCTATGGCTAGTTCAGCATTGTTGAATTGAGGAGTGGGGTTCTGGTAAGGAGAAGAGGTTCAGTAGGCTATTATAGATTAAGGCTACTCCTCCTCCTTTTTTGTTTTGGCGGTCGCATCTGAGTCCTTGAAAGCCAGGGAGTACAATCTCAAAGTGAGTAATGTGGGGTTTTAGCCATGTCTCTGAGACTGCTACTATATCTGGTAGAGTATGATTTAGCCATGCATGGAAGAGTGCTATTTTGTTTTTTACACTCTGGGTGTTAATGGTAATGAGCCTGAGGTATTTGTGGTTGATATAATTTGAAGAGATAGGGGGAGTGTGATTGTTGCTAGTCTTGAGTCCAGGGTTGGGGTGAATGTCTCCTGCTAGAGCAAGTCAATTAGAGGAAGAATGGAGCAGGACCTTTGGTTTGCAACTTGTATTTAGTGGGATAGACAGTTTTACTTTGGTTGTAGGAGGCTTTAATGAAATGGTTAGAAGTTTTAGTTTAAAATAGTGAAAAGGATTAGGTTGAAGTAGAGAGGGGGAAATGTTGTGAAAGTGGGAAGTGATGGGGTGGGGATGGGGGAGAGTGGAGGAGGTGAGGGGAGAAAAAAAGAATTTGTAAGAGGAATAAGGAGGTTGCATTGAAGACAGTAATATGACCAGTAACACTTGTATATCTCCCACCCCAGCAATCCATGCTCACATTATATTAATTTTAACTAGTTTCTATCTTGCTTTGTTTTATTACATTGTAAAGCCTTGGATACCTTACAACTAAGAGAAATAATTTCTTGCTTTAATATCTTTAACATAAACAGAAGTCACTTATAAGACACCCCGTCTCACATTTAAAATTACCCCTAACTGCACACTATACAAGACTGATTTACAGTATAACGTTCAATTTGAATCATTAATTTTTTTATTCTTATAATGGTAAGAACAAAAATTGTTTTACTTGCCATTACTTCTTGAGTCCCTTTGTTCTTTTAACCGTTGATATAAATTGAGGTGTATGCTCCTCCCACCAGTTTACCACAGTCAGCATAATTCCAATCTTTCTTCACCACTTCTTGCAAAGTCACATTTCACATGTTTAAATTGTCTAAATGTCATGTTTTCTGTGCGCTCTTTCATCTAACTCTGCTATTCTTTGCAGTTTTAGTAGTTAATCTGGATAGTTAATTAAAGCCTTATATATTTTTCCAGCCTTTTGTTATTTGACTGTATGCATTCTTAAGTGTTTCACTTATTTTAAACATCTTGAGTACATTTAATTTATTTTTTTTCTCTGAATTACTGAAAGCCATCTCCTATGCCAAATCTGAAAGTGGAAAGTGTTTTTGCTGAACAGGTGCAAGATTCTTTCCAGCTGAAGTTTTTTTCTTCTCCTTTTCTGGTTAATTTTCTCTTACTTCCTCCAAATGTATTCTTTGCAGACATCCAGTCTGTGTAATTGCTATCCATTAACTGAATTCCACTCACACAGAGCGCTCTAATCAACCTGTAGATCAATGTACAGCCAACTTGTTAGTCCTGAATACTTCTCCCTCTTGTGACTTTAACTTTGTGTTAATAAATAGACGTAGTCTTCATTCTAACTTGCTGAATCAGTATATCTAAAATATTTTCTTTGAAAGCATTTTTCTTTATACATGTGTTATCTGGCAGGAAGATTTTAGAGTTGCAGACTCTGTATGAGAAGAGTGCCATTAAATATCCAACATTAATATCCTATGTATCCAACACACTAGTCATAGGTGACTCTATAGTCAGGCACACTGATATCCCACTCACCAGGCTAAACAAGGAGAAGGTTTACTGTCGGGTGCCAGGATCCACCACATAACCCACAGACTCAGGTCACTCCACAACAAGTACAAATATGACTTTCATTTTCCATGTTGGTGTGAATGACCTGAGACGTACCTCCCTAGACTACATGAAAAGAGACATGGAAGAGCTCTCCGATCTTGTAGCCCAGTCAAGCATGACCCTATCCCTAAGTAGTAGTCTGCCATTGCCCAGAATGATACCGCAGTACAAGGACAAAATGATTGACTTCAACAATTTGCTAAGCTTCTGGTGTTATTCTAAGGGAATCCAGTTATCTGTCTGCTTGGGATGACATGGTCGATAGCCCACGATGCTTTGCCAGAGATGGCCTGCACCTGTCAACCCTGGGATTGCGGATACTGGCTAAGGCTCTTGCCACTTATAGTGCCTTTTTTAGGCAAGGTTCAAATGACAAATTCACCACCATAACAGGAACACGCAAGCAAAAACTGAGGGTAATGCTACTCAATGCTAGAAGTCTCAATCTGAAAATGCTTTCACTCGAGGCACTCCTTAAAATGGAGAACATCGATATCTGTGCAGTGACTGAGACCTGGTTCAATGCTCCAGAGAGCACCCCTGCAGTACCAGGCTATAACTCATACCACACTTTTCGGCCATGTAACCTGGACCGGAACACCAAAGGCGGAGGTGTGTCCATATTCATTAAGGGTATCCACACCTCTGGGCTAGTTGCTCAGCATAATGCATCCGAGGTTATCCAAGTGCAACTAACTCTGGGCAAAACTGCAATCCAAGTTGTAGTTTGCTATAGATCCCCCACCATGCCCGAGGATTCACACTCCTCTTTTCTTGATGTACTGGAAAGTATTATGGTTCAACCAAACACCCTAATAATGGGCGATTTCAGCTACCCCACCATTAACTGGGAAAACTACTTGTGTACCAACTCCTTCACACAATGCTTTCTGAAATTCTTAAACTCCAATGCCCTGGATCAACTTATCCACACCCCCACCAGGGGCAACAATATCCTAGATCTAGTCATTACCAGCATGAGTGACTGGTGTTCCACACCTGAAGTCAACTCCTCGTTGGTCCGATCCGACCATAAGCTAATCACCCTTCATATCCACATCCCACCCCCACACCCCATTAAGGAAACCACAGTAAAAAATTTCTCTAAAGCCAACTTCATGCTTCTTAAGACAGAAGTGGTGAACTTCATGACACCCATGCGGATGGAAATACAGTTACGACTGCTGAATACTACACAAATGCACTCTATAAGCAGTTACACTAGTGCATGGATCGTGCTATCCCAAACAGAACCAAGATGCTATCCTCCAAAAAAAGGAAGCCAATCTGGTGGTCCCCTGCCATAAACAAACTGTACAACAGAAGGAAGAAATTGTTACAAAAGAGAGTAAAATCCCATGAGTGGAGGAGCTCCCTGGTCTGCCTCAGTAAGAAGCTGAGATCCCTTATAAGATCCTCCAAAGCTAGCTACGAAAACAAAATTGCCACTGATTCTAAGGACAACCACAAAGCATTCTATAGCTTTGTCAAGAATCTCAGTGGCAACACCCAGATCTGCTCTGAGTTACAGCACAACGGCACGAAAATTACAGAACCAACTGATTTTGCCGACATCCTGGCAGATAGGTTCAGTGCTAACTTTACCCCCAACCCCCCACCCACCCACCCACCCCGTAAAGGGGTCATATCTATACAGGAAAAATGCAGAGTCCTTGTAATCACAACTACGCAGGTAAGAGCTGCACTCTCTAAAGCCAAAGACACCGCATCCATAGGACCGGACAACATCCCAGGCTGCATTTTACAAAAACTTCAGAATGAACTGGCTCTCCACCTAAGCACCATGTTCAATCATAGCCTCACATCAGGCTTTGTGCCCACTGAATGGCGTACAGCAACAGTTATCCCACTCCACAAAGGGGGAGCCACCACTGATCCTGGGAACTATCTCCGTATTAGCCTGCCGAGCCTGGTCTACAAGGCCATGGAACGTATCATTATGGAACTCATAAACAAAGACTTTGGTAACCTCCAAACTCTGGATCCCACCCAGTTCGGGTTTGTGAAATGCAGATCATGCCTTCTGAACCTGATCGACTTCTTTGAGGCAGTCACCAAAGCCGTAGATGAGGGTAAGGTGGTTCACACAGCCTATCTTGACCTCGCCAAGGCTTTCAACACCATCCTCCATTCTGGAATTTTAGCTAAACTCACTAAACTAGATATAAATCCCTACGTCACGAGATGGGTTGCCAACTGGCTCACTGACAGAACCCACAATGTAAAAGTTTCACACTCCAAATCTGACCTCAAACCAGTGACAAGTTGAGTACCACAGGGTTCACTCCTGTTTGGTGTCTACTTCTCTGAAGTATAGGCTAACACTGAAGGCCTCTGGCTAATGAAGTTCGCAGATGACTGCAAACTAGGAGCCATAGATGGGTCCCCAAATGATGTGGAAATCCTACAGAAGGGCCTTGCTGAGACAGGTGCCTGGTGTCAGAGCCATGGCCTCAAGCTCAATGCCAAAAAGTGCATTGTCATCCCCTTTGGTAAAAACTCTGTACCCATGAACTACTACATACACAGCAGTCTACTTAACACCGAATGTCTGATAAGAGACCTTGGGACCCAGTTGGACAGTAGTCTGTCCTTTGATAGTCACATCGCCACAATAGTCAGGAAGTCCTTCTATATGGCACACCTCATTTTAAAAGGGTTCTCATCCAGGAATAAAAGAGGTCATTGTTCCCCTCTACTCGACACTCATTAGACCCATTATAGAGTACAACGCTCCTTTTGGAATGTACCTCACAAGACATCTGCAGCAACTGGAAAGGCCACAGAAGTACCTCAAAGAGGATTACTGGCCTCAAACAGATGCTCTAGACTGACCGTCTCAAAAAACTCTAGCTTTACTCTGTAGCATATCGCCTACTCCGAGGTGATCTCTGCCTAACCTGTAAAGCTATGTCAAACCTAGAGCTGTTGGACATGCTACACCTAAAGAAATCTCAATCCCTCCAAGCTACACACTCTAGGGACCTAAACCTTGTCACCACAATAAACAGGGCATGCTGGAGGGATAGATTCCTGTCCCAGAGACTTTGCATACTCTGGAACAGGCTACCTATCTATGTCAAGCAAAGTTATTCATTAGCACTCTTCAAGAAAAATGTTGATGAGTGGATCGGAAATAGGAAATATACCCCGGGAATCACTTCTCTGTCTCTGCTCAACAGTGGCACAGGAAAGTTTCTTGGGTGGCGTAAGACAGGGAAACTTGTTGGCTAGGCTTACGTAGGCCCTTGGGCCGATAGCCTAGTACCTACCTATGAATCTAATACTAACCCTGTTAGTGTAGATTCATAGGTGTATACTAGACTAATGACCACAGGGGCCTTTTTAAGCCTAGCCATGCATCCCAAATCTCTGACAAGTTATGGTACCCTTATTAAGTGTAAGTAGGGGCTCGATAGATGAAACCTTTACAAGCAGGGTCTGGGAATTGAATGAGAGAGAGCATTGAGGAACCTGTTCTCTAGTGATAGTAAGGGGAGATATGATGTCATTTTCATGCACTCCTCAACTGATGGCATTGAATCTGACTCAGCCTCATGTGCCAGACTCACAGATCCAGCTCTTGAGCTCCACCCCTTACTCATAATGTCCCAGTCTACTGGTATACTTCTGATCTCATTTGCCACCACATCATTCAGATCCAAATTGCAGCTGTCAAGCATTTGGAGGTTAAGAGATAGTATTGTATCCGTTTTTGTGAAGTTTTCCGTATTTAGCTTGCTTCCCTCCTCCTCCCTTTACTGTTAGATAGAACTTATTTGTCTTTCTAGCCATTATCTACCCTCCCTTTTCTGCCCTTTTGTTAGGCCTTTCTACCTGCTCAGGGTACTCTCTTTCATACCATTATTGGTATCCTTTCCTTCTTTTTACTTACCCACTTTCAGGTATCCCTCGATACTATGGCTGGTATTTTCTTTCTGTCTTTAAAAAGAAGAAAAAAAGAGGTTCCCCTTTTCGCCATCTTTTGATCCCAGATTAGCTTCTAGTTATGGCTGACAAGCATACGAGATTTAAAAAGTGCACTTCCTGGGGGCATAACATCCTTAACTTGGATGCCCACAAGGTGTGTGTATATTGTTTGGGCGCTGCCAGTGTAGATGTGGAATGTTCAGTTTGTTTGGGGTTTGATTCCCATGCTTTAAGTGACAGAAGGAATAAGCTTATTCTTAAAGGTCTGCTTCTTTCTTCTGCTGTTTTTGTCTCTGCTGGATCTCAAACTCATAGTAAAACAAACAGAAGAAAGACTGACTCTGCTCCTAAACAGACAAAGGAAAGCCTGACTCTGCTCCTAAAGAGAGAGAGAGTCCAGTAAATGGACCACTGATTGTTCTTCCCTCTCTGCTCTGAATTCTAAGCCACCAGCTAAAGTGACCAAAACATTGGATCCAACACCTTCCTCGGATCTCAAATACTATTACATCAAGATCCAAGTGCCCTTGGATCTGATTTCCGCTTTCACCCCAGACCCGATATTTCTTCGGCTGCATTCACCTTTCTTACAGAAAATACCTAGAAAATCTTCAAGGCTACCATCTACTACTTTATCCCTTGGGTCTTTTAGGAGCTTGTCTGAGGCAAAGGTGGATTGGATGATGACGTTTCTCAGGGCTCAAATTCAGAATGGGGATCATTCTGACTCCATCTCCTTTCAGACCTGTGAGCCTGCCCTCAACGCAACATCACATCACTTCTTCTCTGATCCAACCAGTGGTTTCAGAGCCCTTGGATCTTTGAAGATGTCCTTGTCAAATCCGAAAACCTCTTATTCCTCAACTCTTACCATTGTCCTGAGTCAACCGGCTCTGACCTTCTCAGAGCAGGAGGATTGTTAGAAACAAAGTGCTGGCTCTGGGGGGTTGCGAGTGAGCCAGAGACTGTCAGAGCTGCCCTTATTTCTTGGTGCTTTGGTATTGGATAGCTCAACTCTGATTCCCTACTTGAGGCAGGATTCCATGGGGTTACAGAGGTCGATGCTAGTGCTGTGGCGCCTGTGCGACCAACTGCTGTTTCTCCTGGACCTTCTGCCTTTGGAGATGTGGAGAAGGCTTTCTCTTTATCCAGAGAAAGGACATCCTTGCCATCTTTGGATCCTATTCTCCCTCCACTAACTCTGAGCACTGATCCTATCATGCCTACTCCACTAAGAGCCCCTCCTTAGAAGCCTTCAGCCAGTCTTTGTGCAAAATTCCCCACCTTCTTCCAATACTTTACCAGACCATTCCACTGATGATGTCCCTAGGAAGAGAGCGTGCAAAAAGAGGCACCTAGATTCCCTTCAGGAAACTGTCACTGAAGACAAGGATTTTAGTGAAGGGGAAGGGTCCCTCAGATCTCCACTGATGATGTCTCCTGTGGAGAGATACCAGAACTACTTAAACAGAGAGGTGGTTGGTCCTCCAGTATCCCTTCCCAACAGCAGTCAGCTTTTCTGGAGGCTTGTGGGATTAGCCCAGCTATCTTTTGGGTGGTCCCTCTGGCTGATAAGTTAATCAGTCTTATCTAATACTGAGCATGGAAGGAACCTGATACAATGGAACCTATCCCTAAGAAACCTGACATGTTTCTAGCTCCTCCTAAAGATAAGGCCCACCTGAGCAAGGGAGTCACTACAGACACTAAGAGAGAGCTTGCAGAACACAGCTCATCTTTCCACCCTCCCGATAGAGAGTAAAGGGTGTTGGACAGGTATAGCAAGTGCATTTATGCCTCAGTGACCTTTCCTGTTTAGTCACTGAACTATTTGACAGATTTCACTAGGCTACAAAGAGATTTGATCAAGAAACTTTCTAGATGTTCATCGTGTTTCACTGCTGCAGTCATTACACTTGGGTTATCCTGCCATCAGGCGGTCCCACAGTCTGCCAGAGTTCCAAAGTCTTGGTCCGGCGTCGGTTGCTGTTGCTTCTTCCCTGATGTCAGTGCGCCAGGGGTATATAAGATGCAGCCAACGCCATTTTCTTCAGTCTTTCTTGCCGCGCGGTGCCCGAAGCAAAAGCAGTTTGCAAGTGCCGGTCGGCCGACTCCTGAGATTTTGAATTCGAATTTCAGAACCGAAGTCTTCAATAAAGCTAAGTACCCTGTTGAAACTTTTTCTTGCCTCAGACCGATGTCAGTAAAAGTTAATAATTGTATTTCTCGTGGGAAGCAAATACCTCATAAGGATTTTCATTCTTACTGTATTCCATGCCTAGGCCCAGACCACAACGTCATTAGTTGTCGGTTTTGTGCTAGATTTAACAAGCGCACTATTAAACATCGGTTTGACTTTGCTCGCCATTACTTTTGCCGAAGGTTCAATTATACCATGCCGTCAGAACAACAGACGACCGTAATACACAAAAAATGCAAAGACATGGATAAGGACAGGCATCCGAGGTCCAAAACTGACGATGAAGCCTCTTCTAGGCCAGTTGCCCGTTCTCAGCGAGGTGCTTTCGCAGCCCCTGACACCCGCTACCTCAGAGCCACAGGCCGCCTCCAACTCCCACGTGGAGATGTCTAGGCCTCTGGAAACTCAAGGTATTGGGCCTACAGAAACTAACCCCTCAGATGGGTCCGGAGCCGCTGAGCAGGCATCGGCTTCTGAGGGTATTTTCAGACCTTCACAGCTTACCATCAAAACAACAACCAAGTCTAAAACTCCATTAAAGACAACAAAGCAAGTACAGCATTCACCTGGACAGGCCTCCATGCCTAAAAAACAGATCCTCAAAATGGCTGAAGACCTAATTACTCTGATCAGGGGTTCCCATCCCCCTCCTGATAAAAGGCCTAGGCAGGATACAGAATATGTTTCCTCTGACCAGGTTTCCATTTCTTCTGATTCCTCTTCAGACCAGGGATACTCTTTACCCCCCTATGAGGACTCTGATGCTGAAGAATCAATCCCTTCAGCCTCTCTTCCTGAGGATTACTCTTTTGGGGAAACTTTACATACCATGAGGGAGCATTTCCACTGGGAGGACCAGGATTATTCAGCATCCAAGAAAAGGCTCAGAGACTTTCTTTTATTGCCTCAGCACAGGCCTCTTGCTATTCCACCAGTGTTAGATATTGTGGATGATGTGTTCTCTGAATCCAGTTTAAATCCTGATTCTTTGCCCCCTGCTCCAGTCAAGCCAGACAGGTACTACAGAGTCGCTGACTCTCACAAATTTCTTTATAAAAACTCTGTTGCTGACCCAGAAACTATTTCCCAGGGTCCCAAAGGGGTAAAGGCTTCCACGGCTAAAAATCCAGTTCCCTCTGACAGGGATTCTAGAGCATTAGACAGATGGGGGAAGAAAGTTTACAGTTCCGCAACTTTAGCAGTAAGGGCTTTAAATTGCCAGTTTCACATGCTTAAATACCAACAATATTTAATGTCTCTGTTAAAACAGAAAATGCATACAAGCTCAGAACACCCTGACTACAAGGAAATGCAGGATTTATTGCATGCAGCTGAACAAGTGGGAAAACATACTCTGCAGTGTGGTTTTGATTCATTAGAGGCTTCTTGTAGAGCAGCAGTTACAGGATCTGTGATTCGAAGGCATGCTTGGTTAAAAGAACAAGGTTTACCTGATCATGTTAAGGCAAAATTATTGGGTGCTCCTTTACAGCAGGATATTTTATTTGGTGTTAAGGCAGAAGAGGTATTAAAGAAAATGGAGGATAAGGCAAAATCTATGCAAACGGTGAAGGATTTCTTACAGGTACAGCCGCCTCGATTTAGCAGAATTTGGCCTTCAAATAATTGGTCCTTTCCAGTGTCAGACAGACCACAAAGAGGCAGATACAGACGCCCAAGAGGCAGATCTCAGCCCCAAGTCTCTTCCAGACCACGACAGTGGGGTGCTTCAACCCCAAAAGGAGGGGAAGACGAGTCACAACCTTATAGGAAACAGTCCCAATGACTTCCCCCTTCAAATGCCAAGCACTTACCTTTTGGCAGCTCCCTTGGGGAAAACTAGCACTTTTTTCACAAAATTGACATATAATCACCCAAGACAAATGGGTTCTGAATATTGTGTCTCAAGGTCACAGGTTCCACTTTCACACTCTACCAAGGCCAAAAGGAATGCCAGACCTGCCACAAAATCAATGGGCAGAGGCTTAAAAACAAATTACAGCCCTCATGGACATGAGAGCTATTCAAAAAGTGCCACAATAGGAACAAGCACAAGGATTTTACTCAAGACTTTTCGTGGTCCCCAGAAAGGACAAAGCCTGGAGACCTATACTGGACCTTTCTACTCTAAATACTTACCTGGCTGTTCTGAAATTCAAAATATTAACACTACAGCAGCTTCTCTCCATGCTGGGCAAGAAAGCTTGGCTTGTTACCTTCGACCTCAAAGAGGCATAGCTGCATGTCCCTGTCAGACAAAATTGCAGAAGATACCTCAGATTCATAGCTGGCTCAATGCATTACCAATTATCTGCACTGCCCTTTGGCTTATCTACTGCGCCCAGGGTCTTCACAAAATGCCTGGCACCAGTAATTGCATTTTGCAGACAAAAAGGAATTCAACTATATCCCTACTTGGACGGCTGCCTTATTCAAGCAGAGAGCCAACGACATCCTTCTAAAGCATCTGGCGTTTGTAAAAAGACTGCTAATTTGCCTAGGGTACACAGTAAACGAAAAGAAGTCAAAACTAGTGCCTTCACAAGAGATAATATTCCTGGGTGCCAGCTTAAATACAACGGCCCAGATGGCTTATCTCACACCAGACAAGCAAGGACAACTGACTCAGTACTTTCAATTGATGGCAACAAAAACCCAACTCCCTGCAAGAAAAATTCTGCAGGCCTTGGGGTTCATGGCTTCCTGCATACTTCTAATACCATATGCCAGACTGCGTATGAGGAAATTACAGTGGTACCTAAAAAGTGTTTTGGACTCAACACTCACAGTTTGGAAACAGTAATACCACTTATTCCATGCCTACAACAGGAGTTTCGATGGTGGGCACAGGCATGTCACCACAACAAGGGACAGCCTTTCACTCTACCCACAGCCAGGCAGACACTAACAACAGATGCTTTGGATTATGCCTGGGGAGCACACCTGGCAGGAAAATGTATTCAGGGCAAGTGGGCTGCAGACCAAATGCATCTTCACATAAATCAAAAAGAGATGCTAGCTGTACAAAATGCCCTAACAGCTTTCAAGGATCTTCTGCATCCAGGACAACTATTAATAAAGACAGACAACACCACAGTTATGTGGTACATAAACAAGCAAGGGGGCACTCATTCTTATCCCCTCTGCAGACAAGCCATGACCTTGTGGGACACAGTTCTAACCTATCAAGTTCATCTGCAAGCACAGTTCCTGCCAGGAAAGAAAAATACTCTGGCAGACGACTTAAGCAGAAACATCATGGATCCTCACGAGTGGAAATTAAATCCACAAGTATTCAGCATGATAACAAAAGATTGGGGGTGCCCAGACTTGTATCTTTTTGCCTCCCCAATGAATTGCCAACTACAGAAATTCTGCACAAGGACTTACCACACACAAGCATGGAAAGTGGATGCTCTCTCGTTCAGCTGGAAAAGCCTAAAAGTTTATGCTTTCCCACCACTGCCTCTCCTTTCAAAGGTACTCTTAAAAGCCAGACAAGAAAAGCCACAAATGATTCTGATTGCCCCAGACTGGCCACACCAGCACTGGTACCCAATCTTAAGAACTTAGCTCAAGGCCCACCATGGATTTTACCTCAAATTCCTCATCTTCTGACGCAACAAAACAATCAGATCCTGCACAGCCAGCTCAAAACCTTAAACCTGGCTGCATGGCAAATAACTTAGTCAAGCAAACAATACCTCTCTGTAAAGCTGTTATGGATGTAATTTTGGAGGCCAGGAGGCCTAGCACCAGGAAATCCTATTCAGAAAAGTGGAAGAGATTCTGTGCCTGGAACCAGGCTCAAAGCCTTGATCCTCTTGTTCCAAATATTTCTCAGATATTACAATACTTGACTGAGATGCTGGACAAAGACCTATCCTTTTCATCCATTAAGATCCACGCCTCAGCCATCTCGGCTCATTACAACACAGATCCTCCTATTTTATCTCATCCATTGCTAAAACAGTACCTCAGAGGGGCTAAAAACATAAGACCACCCCGAAGAGCACCAACACCAACTTGGGACCTCAATTTTGTCTTGGAAAAACTTACTGTACCTCCTTTTGAGCCAGCCAATTCACAGAACTAAAATATGTGTCATGGAAAACTGCTCTGCTTCTGGCAATAACCTCAGCACGAAGAGTCTCAGAGTTACAGGCACTGATGGCAGTGGAGCCTTTCATCATTTTTCACCAAGACAGGGCTTCTTTAAGAACAAACCCTTCATTTATTCTAAAGGTGGTATCCAGTGTGGCTCTTAACCAAACTATTCACTTGCCAACTTTTTATCCAAATCCCCAGAATAAAGGGAAGAGACTTCTGCATTCATTGGACATACACAGGCAGTTATGTTTCTATTTGGACAAAAAAAAAAGCTTTCAGGAAAACTGAGCAATTGTTTGTAGCATATGCTGCAGGATCACAGGGAAAGGCTATTTCAAAGCAGACCATTTCAAAGTGGATAGGACACTGTATACGTTTCTGCTACACACAGCATGGGAAAACTGTACCTAGCAACATTAGGCCACATTCCACCAGGGCAACAGCCACTTCAACTGCCTACCTTAGAGGAGTACCTACCAAAGATATCTTGGAAGCTGCAACTTGGCGTTCAGTGCACACCTTTACCAAACATTATCACTTCCCTCTTTATTCTAAAACCAGAGATGGCTTTGCCACTGCTGTGCTGCAGGGCCTCATAGCCACCCCAAATCCTCTATAGAACCAGCCACCCAACTTCAGCTTTGGGATTCAACCCAAGTATAATGACTGCAGCAGTGAAACACGATGAACATAGTACAGTTTTGTACCTACCATAAATGTAGATGTTCGAGTGTCTTCACTGCTGCAGTCCAGGTTACCCTCCCTCCATCCCCTCTTTCTTAGCTGGGACTTATCTACACTTTTCTACCCTATACTACCTATGTGGTGTATTTGCTGGTAACTGTAAATTTTGGTTTTACTTTTTATGTATGTTTTATTAGCAATATGTATTGCCTACCTATTTGGGGGCACCTGACATCTGGGGCAAGAAAAACTGAAGAAAATGGTGTCGGCTGCATCTTATATACCCCTGGCGCACTGATGTCAGGGAAGAAACGACAGCAACCGACGCCGGACCAAGACTTTGGAACTCTGGCCGACTGCAGGACCGCCTGATGGCAGGATAACCCAAGTGTAATGACTGCAGCAGTGATGACACTCGAACATCTACATTTATGGTAGGTACAAAACTGTACTATCTTTTTCAGGGACCATGTCTGTTGAGGACCAGAAGAAAGCTTCTTCACAACTGGCTAACCTACAGTCCTTCTTCATTGTGTCTACAAGGTAAAATCCCTCATGTGGCTGAGGGCACCTCTAGGGCTGTGGGTTCAGGCATAGCTGTCATGAGGCATGCGTGGATGCGCTTTGCAGAGCCCTTCAAGTCTTCATTCTTCAGTGCTTCCTTTGATAATATTGTCTTTTTTCAGCCCCAAAGTTAACATAACATTCTCCAGAAGTGAAGAAGAAGAAAAAAACCTGTCTGCTGTTGGGATTAGTTTTTTATCTACTCTTCAGAGATCCTTGGGATTCAGAATGTTTCCATATCTTGATGACTGGCCCCATCCAGGTATCTGTTGATTCAAGCAAGGATTACTTGCTCCAGTTATGCCATCATTTGGGCATCACAGTCAGTTACACCAAATCACAGCTCACCCCTACTCACACCATGGTGTTCATAGGCACTTGTCTAGACATGACCAACCAGATAGCTTTGCTTCCTCTGACAAGGGTTCATATTCTCAGGTCTGAGGTTATGAAGGTGATCGTATTTTCTCATCCCATCAGCAAGACTAGTCCTCCAAGCATTAGGATCACTGGCAGCAGCAATAACTCTAGTTCCATTAGCCAGGTATATCACATGAGTGGCCTTCAATGAACTCTCTAAGTACAGTGGTCTGTACTTCAACATACCCTAAGCAACCTAGTCAAGATTTCCAAAGTTTGCAAGGAATGTCTTTTGGTGGCTTCATTCAGAAGTAGTTTCTCAAGGTTATCTCTTTGTGGCTACTGGCTGAGAGAGAACAGTCGCCACAGATGCCTTCCAGATTGGGTGGGTGGGGGACATTTCTTGGGAAGGACAGTCCAGGGTGTGTGATCCCTAGAAAAGACCAGTTTGCCCATCAATGTTCTGGAGATGAGAGCTGTTCAACTATCGTTACAGGCTTTTCAAGATGTTTTACCTTTGGGACTACTCCAGTACATACTGACAACAAGTCAGTAGTCTGGTATGTCAACAAACAAGGGGGAACCAGATTTTACTTGCTGTGTTGAGCAGTGGAAGTGTAGCAAAAGGTAATCTCTTCCATTCCCTTTCTTTTGGCAGTGCACATACCTGAGAAAACCAGCGTGCACACAAGACAGATGAAACAGATCCATTTTGATGCCTCACAAGCGGCCTCTCAATCAAAGAGTGGAGGAAAAGGTTTTTCATCGATGAGTTTGCCTTGCTGCCATCTTTTTTGCTTTTCCCATCAGCAAATGCAGCAGGTTATTTGCCCTAATAACTCCACAGGGGGAGTCACCAAGAAATTTTCTAGTCCAAGATTGACCCTCCAGTCTCCTCTCTGTTCGACCCTCCAGTCTCCTCTGTGTTTATCCCCCATTCCCACTAATTCCCAAATCTTTACAGAAAGCATCCCGGTTGAAAAGAAGTATCATCCTCAGTGCACCCTTTTGGTCTGGTCAGATCTGGTTTCCCTTCCTCTGGCCTCATCTTGTTCATTGTCTGTGGATATTGGACCCACGTCCAGATCTCCTATCTCACCCGACAGGGATGCAGCATCCAGACATCAATGGCCTCAACTTAACCACATGGTTTCTCCACTTCCAGTGATGGCTAGACAGCCCAGGCTTTTTTCCCCTGTTCAACAGATTCTTTTATCCTCTCAGAAGCCTTCCATTAGGAAAATTTACAAAAATAAATGGAAAAGATTTTCAGTCTAGGTCCTTCAGAGAGATTTGGATGTTTACTCTGTCCCAGACTCAGTAGTTCTTGACTTTTTGGCTTCCAGATTTAACAATGGGGTGAGTTACTCTACTATCAAAGTTCAGCTAGCAGCTATTTCAAATTTTCACTCAGGAGAGAATCATTCTTCCCTGGCTTCCTCAAGATTATGCAAGGCCTTCTTTAAAGGTACCTTTTTACTCAGACTTCTGGTTAAAGATCCTACACTGCCTTGGGATTGGACTATTATCTTACAGGCTCTTACCCAATCTCCTTTTGAGCCTTCAGCTAAGATTGGCCTTAAGTTTATTTTTCCTGGAAAACAAGTTTTCTGATTGCTATACTCGCCATTAGATGAAGCCCTCTCTGCAAGACTTCCTTACTTGATCTTCCATAAAGATAGGGTCTGATTTTCATATAAACCCATCCTTTATTTCATAGGTAACTTCAGAGTGGACATTAAATCAGGTCATTAATTTACCTGCGTTCTTCCCTTATTTTTCAAACAAAGGTGAATGTGTCCTGCATCGTCTGGACTTGCATTGGCGGCTGAGATGTTATTTACACAGTACACAGTATTTCAGAAAATCTGATCAATTGTTTGTATCTTTCTCCAAGTACAAGTCGGGTAAATCACTTACTAAAGTTACTCTAACCAAATGGCTAACTGATGTATACCCTTTGTTTAAAAAGAAAGAGCCCCCCCCCCCCCCAAAGCACATTCCACGAGATCTGTAGCCACGTCATCAGCATTCTGGTCAAGTGCATCCATATATGATATTTGTGCAGCTGCCACTTAGTCCAGTGCTCAAACATTTATTGCTCATTACAAGTTAGACATCATCTCCAGAAATAAACAGCATTTGGTTCTACTGTACCCCAGAATTTCCTTCCATGAGGACAGCCAAAGGTTCAACCAGCTGAGGACTGACAAATCAGATACAAAAGTTATGCACTCACCATAATGATGGCATCTGTTTTGTCCATTTTCATTCTTCCTCAAGTTCCCACTCTCCTACCCCCTTCCCTTTGTCTTAGTGAGGCCTAAAGAATGTCCTTTCGAGAACTCACCTGTTCCCTGCTTTGAGCTTCAGCCTTTCTGTATGTTCTTATTTTGTGTCTTTTTATAGTAGGCTGTCAGGTACATGTTACTGTTAGGACAGCAAACTTGATCAGATATAGCAGGAGACTGGGGCATTATGGATAAAGGGAGGAGCTTAAGAACTGGATCCATGAGCCTGGTAAAAGCAGCCGAGTTGGATACGGTGTCTGATCCAATACCCATCAGTTGAGGAAGAATTAAAATGGACAACACACATGCATCGTTATGATGAGTACATAACTTTTGTTTATATTTGATGTTATTTCCTCGGGGGAGAGTGGGGTAAAGTCAGAGGTGAATTTGTCTACCATTTGGTTTGCTGCATCTTCTGGCTCAGTATAGGTGGCTCTGTTAACTATGAGCTCTGCACACAATTGTTTATTGCCTTTGAGGTTGCAAACCTAGCTAAAGAATGCCTTGTGGTTGTCCTTGGCCTGGGAAGCCAAATCTGCCTCACATTTGGCTTTGGTAGACTGTTTGCCTTCTGAGCTGTTTGGTTTGATGAGAGCACTTTTAACCTGCTGGGTGCTGCACCTCCTAATTTTTGCAGTGATTTTCTTCTTTCTGTTGTACATTCATTTGATGATCTCATTCCATCAGGGTGGCTTGTTCTTTGAGTAAATTCTGTAATTAATTTCTGATGGGTACAGCTGCTTCTGTGTAGTTAGTTTGTATTGGTTTTCTGTGAACAGTAACGTGTAAACAACAGTATTCTCAGGGATGAGAGGGAATTGAAATTTTGCCAAGTTATCTCTTAATAGTAGGACGTTTACCTTAGAGTAATTTCTGAACATTCCAGTATTAGCTGGGTTTGTAAGTTTTATTTTTTCTTTAAAGGAGACCATTTTGTGGTCTGACCTCACCAGAGATGGCATTGCACAAGGAGTGTGCAGCACTTTTCCATATTGGTGAGGACCAGATCCAGTATGTTTTCACCTCTGGTCAGAGTATTAACAATCTTGTCCGGAGTTTGAATTTGCAAAATCCAAGAATCTCTGTGCTTGCACAGTTGGTGTCTCATGATTCCATGTTAGAAGTGGGGTAACTAAAAGTAAAGTATTGAGTTGGATGGTTAGTGGTTCCCTATTGTAAATTGAGCTTCATAAGCTCCTCCGTTTCAGTACTGCTGTTGATAACTTGAATTGTTTATTTGTCTTTCCTTATGCTTATATTGAAAAAGTGCATTTTGTCTCATTGTCTGTCCTACTGATTTACTTACTCTGAATCCATTGTCTAGCTAGCTGTTGGGTAAAGTAGTGTATTTTTACACTCTAGCAAACACTTGTTTGTACATCAAGAGGTCAGTGGATTTTTTATCTGGTGCACTGGGAGGTAGCCTTGTCTGTTTAGGTTGGGGAAACACTAGAGATTTCTGAATGCCATTTATTGGCTGGAGGGCTTTATAATCAGCTTATCTTGTTTTTAGTGTCTTTATAAATTATGTACAGTTGAGTGGCTCTTGGCTCATTTATACAAAACAAAGACTTTTAATGAATAATCACACTTTTATAAGCTGTTTAAAGTACTGTGCTGTATGTACTTCTTTAAGTTTGTCTGTGCTAGCATTTCACTCTGGGCACTGCTTTTCTGTGCTTTTACATTGGGAGGACTGGAATAGTTCATCTAGTGACAGTAGGCGTTTGCCTGGTCTGTCTGAGCTGGAAAGCACACAAAAGGGATCTAAGTATCGTTTTGCACTTTACTTGCATACTGTGATTGTACTTTAGCAGTTTCAAAAAATGCTTTAAGTAGTTAATCGCACTATATTACACAGTAGCTGTTAGTTGTAGGGCTGTTGTAGGTAGTTTATGGGGCCTTGTTACGCTTGGACTCCAAACCAGCTATTCTACATTAAGAAGGTGTTTTTATGCACTCTTGGGGCATAAGTATAGTGATCTAACCTGTCTGAGTTGGGGATTGTTGGTGGAAGGCTTATTGTGTGCCTTTTTGATTAGTACTTAGCTTAAAACTTGTTTCTCTTTGCTCGTATTTAAGCCTCACATTTGCATGGTGTTGCTGTTAGTGCAACAGCAGTTAGCAGTGCCCTTGTGTAAACACAAAAGCCTAGAAGCTCAGTTTTTCCCTAAACAGATGTCGGTGAAACCCTTCTAAGCTCTTCTGCTGCTCTAGGAGCAATTCATTTGTGCACTGAGCAGCATTGCCTTATTGATCAACCTTAGCATGCACAAAGTATCTATCACTCTTCTAGTCTCTGTACTACAGCACAGTCCTGTTAAATTAATCCATTCCTTCCTTAATAAAACATACAGTAAGAGCTTGCTATCATGTTTGGGCAGTTTCCCCATCATCTCTGTGGCCAGCCTGATAGACATAGGCATCCTAAGGCAATGTAGCAGTTGTTTCGGGTCTGTATCACTTTATCGAATGGATATTCGGCGAATAACCATTCATCAAACCCATTTATTGAAGCTGCTCTTCATCGAATGGCGAATTTTAACTAGGGCAAATCAGCAGATGCCCACCATCTGGCATTTTCCCTTTTCCCCACTGTAGTGCATTCTCGGACTTGGTATATTTAGTTAGCGGGTGTGGGGGGCACAGCCCCCACCTTGGTAGCTTTTAATTTTTTTTTTTTTTTTGTTTGGTGGCTTGGTTGGCCAACTGCTGATTTCTTCTAGTTAGAATTTGCCATTCAATGAAGAGCGGCTTCGATAAATAGGGGTTCAAGGAATGGCTATTTGCTGAATAGCTATTCGATAAAATGATATAAACCCATTGTCTCATGTATGGTGTAAACCACTTACTCCTGAAACAAACAAATACTTTGTGAGAGATGTACTTGCACTATGAAATTGGAGACAAGACACTCGCATAAGAAAAAACTGAATGCCAAACAGGTTGTCAGCGCACACAGGTCCCGCACTAAATAAGGACTTGACACATAAACCCACATATGCGGAGGTATGGATTCACTTTATGTTCTCGAAATACTGAAAAATCGAATTTCAGTATTTTGAGGCTATAAAGCCGAAAAAATGAACCTCAAAACCGCGATCGTTACAGCACACATAAAAACGCGAGTAGGCCTACCTCCGCATAACCAGACAAACACACACACTGCGCCCCCACACCCGCCCACTTATATATACCAACTCCGAGGTCACACTAAATGCCAACACACACAAAAACCACCAACGTACATTTCACACCCCCTCTCGAACAAACACACATCACACAGGTAGATACAAACACCACCACTCTCAACACTGACACACTCACACTCTCACCTATGTATCTTAACCCACACCTAACACTACCTGACACACTCACAAACCCTCCTCAAAACCCTTGAAAACACCACACTTACCTAATGCGCTGACAGTACCGCTGGGTCGACATTTCTGGGTTCAATATTCTGCAGTTTCGCACATCTGCAGATTTGACACTTTTGGTCTCGAGATACTGAAATTCGACATTTCAGTATTTCGAGATTCCAAAGCGTTACCAGAGGTACACACTAGTAACTTGACAAAAGATCAGAGGCCTCCCAAATGGAAACCACTTACACGCATAACAGTGCAAAAACAACTGCAACATATAACACACACACACACACACACACACACACACACACCATTGTCTTAACAAATAAGCCCATAAGGCGTAACACCACAAAACCTAATGTATTGGTCATAGGTGGGATTCCTTTCACAAGCTTGAAGTTTCAAAACTTCAAACTGTAAATAGTGGAGATCATAAGATCAAAGTTCACAATGAAACTTTGAACGTTTTAAATGGAGATCTCTGTACAGCATGGAATGGGAAATTTACCATTTTCCTCACTGTAGTGTGATCTCGGAGTTGGTATATTTATTTAGCAATAGGTGTGGGGGTGCAAGTTTTTTTGTTTTTATTTTTTTTATTACAATTTCAAAGTTTCAAAACTTCTATCTTATGGTGTCAACCATTTGCAGTTTGAGGTTTTGTCTCTCCTAGGCACTTGGATACTGGCAAAGGCATTAGCCCCCCCCCCCCCCCCCCCGTTGTGCCTTTTTTAGGCAGTGTCAAAATAGCCAACCTCCTGACATAAAAAAATCTCTAGATAAACTCAAGGAAAGTCTAAACAAGAAACTGCACTCCTCACTTTGGAAGATGCTGATATCTGTGCAGTAACCGAGACATGGGTCAAAGCCACAGAAAGCACCCTGGCCATGCAGGGCTACAATGCCTTCCGTACACCATGTACTCATCCCTCATTAGACCCATTATGGAGTACAATGCCCCATTTGGTATGTACTTCACAAGACATCTGCAACATCTGGAAAGGCCGCAGAAATGCCTCACTAAAAGAATCACAGGCCTAAAGCAGATGCCCTGTGCTGACTGTCTAAAAAAACTCCAGCTATACTCTTTGGCATATCGTCTACTCAGAGGCGATCTCTGCTTAACATACAAGGTTATGTCAAATCCTGAGCTGTTGGATATGCTCCATTTAAAGAAATTCCAATCCCTCAGAGCCACATGCTCCAGGGATCTAAACCTTGTCATCACAATGAACAAAACATGCTGGAGGGATAGGTTCCTGACCCAGGGACTCCCCGTACTCTGGAATAGACTGCCAATACATGTCAAGCAGAGTGCCTCCTTGGCCCTCTTCAAAGGGAACCTTGCTGACTGAATGGGGCATAGGAAATTCACCCCGGGGATCACGTCAGTCGCCCTGCTAGACAGGGTTCCAGGGAAGTAAATATTATGGGAAGAAATATCCAGGGAATTGTTATGGCTAGGCTTGTATAGGTCCTAGGGCCGATAGCCTAGTACCAACCTATGAGCCTATATGTTCAAACCACAAACAGAGCATGAAAGAACCAAAGGAGAAGGTATATCCATCTTCATTAAGGATAAGTACACCACAAGATTGGTCAAACAGTACGACTCTCTTGAGCTACTTTGTGTCCAGTTATCTATAGGCAGAGTCCCCTACCATTTCGTAGCTAGCTGTAGGTCCCCCACCATGAAACAGGAAAAGCATACTGCATACCTGGACTTACTGGTGTCACTTGCCATACAGTCCAAAACCTTACTTGGTCATGATTTTAATTATCCTACCATCGACTCGGAAATATACAGGACCACAAACACGCTGGCTCAGAGATTCTTGGACTTTTTTAATGCAAATGCTCTGGAACAGCTAGTCAGCACACCCACAAGAGGCTCAAATGTCTTGGGCATAGTACTGACTAACATGGAAGAGCTTTGCACCCCCTCATGTGATGTCCTCCTTGGTAAGATAGGACCATAAATCAGTCTCGTTCACTGTAAACCAAATACACCATCTAGTTCAAAAATGCTTCAGAATTTAAGACAAATTACCTCCTCCTAAGTGATGGTATAAGAAATTTCAAAGCCCCCTTGAATGCTGATAACATGGACTTTTGTGCAGCGGTGTACACCAATGCCATGTATAACAACCATGTAACCAGTTGTATAGAATCGGCTGTATTTGACTGGATTAAAACCAGGTCTTGCTGTGGGAAAAAAGCCACCCTGGTGGACCCCTAGTTTAAATGGGCTGTACAAAAAGAAAAAGAAACTAATGTCCAAAAACAAGAAGTAACTGGCTCAGCAGAGGAAGAAATTCCCTGTCTAGCTTAAACAAACAAGTTAGAGATCTTGTCAAGTTCTGCAAAGCTAATTATGAAGCCAAAATAGCCTTCCTAGCTAAGGATAATTACAAGAAATTCTTTAACTATGTCTGAAATCTAAAAGGAATATCCAGCTCTGCACTGAACTGGTTGTGGATGCACCACCCATACTCAACCAGAGGTAATAGCCAACCTGCTAGCCGACAGATTTGTAGCAAATTTCACACACCTGTTCCCTATAGTCATCCCACAAAGTATACCTGCCACCATTCTTCATAGGTAGGTACTAGGCTATCTGCCTGAGGGCATTTATAAGCCTAGCCAGTGTGTGTCAGCTTTCGCCACCCCATTGATTAATTAACTGAACCTTTGTCAAGAAGAGCCAGTGAAGTGATCCCAGGGGTGTATTTTCTGTTACCCATCCACTCGTCAAGGTTTCTCTTGAAGAGTGTTAGTGAAGGGCTCTGCCTAATGTAGTTAGGAATTTTGTTCCAAAGCAAGTCTCTGTGACAAGAATCTATCCCTCCAGCATGTTCTATTTATTGTTGTGGCAAGGTTTAGCTCACTAGAGCGAGTGGCTTGCAGTGACTTGGATTTCTTTAGGTGGAGCATGTCCATCAATTCTGAGTTGGACATGGCTTTGTAAGTCGGGCAGAGATCACCTCTGAGTAAGCGATATGCCACTGAGTACAGCTGGAGTTTTTCCAGTCGGGCTGCATAGGACATGTATGTTTGAGGCCAGTAATCCTCTTGGTGAGGTACTTTTGTGGTCTTTCCAGCTGTTTGAAGTGTCTTGTGAAGTACATTCCAAACAGGGCATTGTACTCTATGATGGGTCTGATGAGTGATGAATAGAGGGGCACTATAACCTCTTTATTTCTAGATGCGAACCCTTTAGTAATTAGATGGGCTACATAGAAGGATTTCCTAACTACTTTGGCAATATGATTGTCAAAGGAGAGATTACTATCTACCTGGGTCCCCAGATCTCTTATTACATTTTCTGTATTAAGGGGGCTGCCACCTATGTGGTAATTCATGGGTGTTATGTTTTTCCCAAATGGGATGACTATGCATTTTTTGGCATTTAGCTTCAGACCATGACTTTGACACCAGGTGTCCATTTCAGTAAGGCCCTTTTGGAGAATGTCCTTGTCAGCCGGAGAGTAAATTATGGCTCCCAGTTTGCAGTCATCGGCGAATTTGGTTAGCCATAGTTCTCCTGTGTTTGCCTGTACTTCTGAGAAGTATATGCCGAACAGTAGGGGTCCCAGGACCGAGCCTTGTGGGACACCACTTGTGACTGGTTTAGAGTTGGACCTGGAGCCCGCTATTCTTACCATGTGAGTTCTGTCTGTAAGCCAGTTGGCAACCCAACTCGTGACATAGGGGTTTATGTTCAGGCTGGTGAGTTTTTCTATAATTCCCGACTGGGGAATGGTGTCAAAAGCCTTGGCGAGGTCAAGGTAGGCTGTGTGAACTACCTTCCCCTCATCTATGGCCTTGGTGACTGTCTCGAAGAAGTCAGCCAGGTTTAGTAGGCATGATCTGCCCTTAACAAAGCCGAACTGGGTCGGGTAAGTGTTTGGAGGTTCCCAATGTCTTTGTTAATGAGTTCCATGATGATGCACTCCATAGCCTTGCAGACCAGGCTAGTCAGGCTTATGGGGCGATAGTTACCAGGGTCAGTTGTGGCCTCTCCTTTGTGGAGCGGAATAACTGTTACTTTGCGCCATTCTGTGGGCACGTAGCCTGTGGAAAGGATGAGATTGAACAGTGTGTTTAGGTGGGAGTGTTAGTTCGTTCTGTAGTTCGTACAAGACGCAGCCTGGGACACCATCTGGCCTCGTTGACGCTGTGCTTTTGGCTTTTGAAAGGGCTGTTTTCAACTGCGCATCTGTGATTTCTGGGTCACTACACTTTTCTGGTATTGTTGTGGGCCCTTTTGGGGGTGAGAGGGGGGTGAAGTTTGCACTGAATCTATCTTCCAGAATGTTGGCAATATCAGTGGGTTCAGTATATTTTGTACTATTTTGCACTAGCTCAGAGCATATCTGCGAGTTGCCACTTAGATTCTTGACATAGCTAAAGAAGGCTTTGTTGTTATCTTTCAAATCCTTGGCTATTTTTCTTTTGAAGTTAGCCTTGGAGGATTTTATGAGGGACCTTAATTTCTTACTGATACTGATCAGGGATGTCTTTCCATCTTGGGATTTGCTTTTTGTCTGAAGTAGTTTCCTCCTTCTGTTGTATAGCCTGTTTGTGGCATGGGTCCACCAGACTGGTTTCCTTCTCTTAGGGGAGTTAGTCTTGGTTTTGCTAGGGATGGCACGATCCATGCATCCTTGTAGGTGCTCATAGAGTGCATTTGTAAAGGTTCCTGCATCTTGGACACTGTTATCCTTTAGCATGGGGGCTGTGAAACTTACCACTTCTGTCAGCCTGTTATCTCAAGAGCAGGTCAACTTGGCACTCTCCAAGACCAGGAACACATCACCAGTGGGACCAGACAACATCCCTGGCTGCCTTTTAAACATTTTAAAACATGATGTAGCAGACCCACTTGGGGTGTCTGTTAAACTACAGCCTGAGAACTGGCTATGTTCTGGTGGAAATGGGGGACAGCAACAGACAGTAATCCTTCTGCACAAAGGGGAAGCTATCAACCGACCCTTGGAATTATAGGCCCTTAGGCTTGACTAACCTCATCTGTGTGGCCATGGAAAGAGTCATTATGGACCTTGTTATCAAGGACATAGTTAATCTTCAGACTCTGGACCCAATGCAGTTTGGATTCATTAAAGGTAAATCATGCCTGTTAAACATGGTTGACTTCTTTGAGAAAGTCACCAAGGCCTTGGATGAGGGAAAGACCATGCATACCTCCTGTCTTGACCTAGCCAAGGCATTTGACAAAATCCCCCACTCAGGCATTATAGAGACTCTCTCCCAATTGGAAGTAACCCCCTACATTGCCAGATGGGTAGCCAGCTGTCTCACCGACAGGGTACATAATATCAAAATGAGTGACTTCACCTCTAGAAAAAGAGCTGTTAACATTGGCGTACCACTCTGCTGGGCCCCTTAATGTTTGGAATTTATTTCTCAGAAATTTAGGCATATGTGGAAGGCCTGTGGCTGAGCAAGTTAGCTGAAGATTACAAGTTGGGAGCAATCATTGAATCCCCAAACAATTTTAATATATTGCAGGCAGGGTTAATGCAGACAAATGATTTGTGCCAAAGCCACAGATTAAAACCAAATGCAAAAAAAAATCCTTATTCCATTTGAGAAAGCTGACATCCCTGCTAAAATACATTATAGACAGTACTCCCTTAAGTGTAGACCCAATAGTATATGATCTGGTTACTAAGGTTGATAGCAATCTGAAATTTGACCACCACATATCCACAGTATTAAGGAAATCTTTCTGAGCACATCTTATACATAAAGGCATTACATCTAGATGTAACGATGTTATAATTCCATTATACTTGGGCCTCATCCAACCAGTAATTGAGTACAATTCTCCCTTTTGCATGTACCTGGCCAGACACTTGCAACAGTTGAAGAGATCACAGAGGTTTCTCACCAAGAAATCACAAGCTACACATAAGTGCTACGCAGAAAGACTGAAAGCCTTGTCACTGTATTCTGTCTCCTACAGGTTGCTAACGGATGACCTGTGTCTGGCTTACAGGGCAGTCTCTGACACGGCCCTGATGAAAATGCTACACATTTGTAAGTCAAACTGCAGGAGGGTCGCTCGCTCCAGGGACCTTAACCTAGCCTCTGACATGAACAGGTCATGCTGGAGAGAGAGATGCATCTCCCAGAAACAGACACTTCTCGGGAACAAGTTTCCAATTTACATGAAACAAAGCCCCTCCTTGACGGTTTTCAAATGCAACCTAGATCAGTGGATGGTTGACCTCAAATTCACTCCTGGGGTGGTGCCCATGTCCCTCCTGGACAGAGGAAGTCAGTATTAACTACCATAGATCCTTGCCTCTGCAAACTTCACTCACCTAACCACCGACAATCAGGGCAACTTGGGATAAATGTGGCTAGGCTTGTAAGGGCTGTAGGGTTGTTAACCTAGTAACCTGCTATGAAGCTTAATTACATGTTATGGGTTTCCTGGGGCATGGGGGGTACCTATAGCTTGCAAGAAAATGGTATGGGTTTTTTGCCTGTGGCGATTTGAACATTGAGAAGCTCAAGAGCATTGTCCTGTTTGACTAGTCCTGAGATATATTTATTTTTTATGTAAAATGAGACTCCTGTACCTTTTGTTCCTACTTATGTGGTAGCTGGTCTGTGTGTGTGAAAGGCATTATAGCTTTGCACTGCCAGGGTGCTCTCTGTGGTTTTAAACCATGTCTCACTGACTGCACAGATTTTATCATTGTCTTGGGTGAGGAGAGCTTGTTTAGAATCCTAGCACTGATCAGTAACACTTTTAGATTTTCTTGGTTTTGATTTACTTTGTCAGAACTACTTTCAGTTTGGCATTGCATAAAAAAGGCACTATGAGGAGGACAATGTTTTAGCTAATATTCAAAAGTGTTGACCATCTCCTTCCATGCTGACAAATACTGCACCCTGTTGACACCAAAAACTAAGACAGTTATTAAAGTCGGTCATCTTCTGTTCATATTGTGGCATCATCCTTGGAGAAGGTAGAATTCTGATCAATGCTAGGCTTATACCAGCAAGGGACACATTCCTAGAGCTTCATGATGTCTCTCTTCACATAGTCTAAGGAGGTATGTATCGGGTCATTTACACCCATATGGACTTTGAGTCGTAACCGTTACTTGTGGTCCAGTAACCTAAGTGGATGTAATATGGCAGATCCTGACCTTGACTTTCTCCTTACTCTGTCTAGTGAGGCAGACATCAGTGTGTCTCACAATGGAGTTTTTAATGACCTGAATGTTGGGTTGTTTAGTGGCTTGCTTCATGGTATTAGAAGTGGAGGCTCAGATGTGGCTGTATGTGTTGATGTGGGTGTTTGAAAGAGTGAAGTTGAGGCTGCTGAAGGTATTTGCTGTGTGTGCTTCATCTTGGAGGTGTTTAGGGTTACATTTAAGTGCCTCAGCATACGTTGGTGTAAGTGTTTGTGTTGTGTGTAATCGGTGCAGTGTGTGTTCTACTGACAAACCTGATTAACATTATGACTGATTTTATTTGAGATCTTTCCCTCCAGTGGCATTATGTAAATGAGAATTAGCTGGTTGTCAGTAAATGTGAGGCAATTACTACATTACAGAGATAGTGGGAAAGTTCATATCCATGACAACAGGCCCCATTGTATTGATTAGACGGTTGTGATGAGAATATAGCATAGTCAGGAGTGTCTTGTTTGCAGCACTGGGGGCAGTTCTTGTCACTTAAACTAGTTGTCCTGAGTGCAAGTAGGTATTGGTGAAATTTTTCAAGAGTGCTTTTTCAGCAAAAATGTCAACTCAAGGTACCTGCATCTGTACAGGGCACTGCCAAATACTTAAGAAGAAACTTCTGTAGTATACCCTGATGATTTACAGATGGATAGGGAGATGTTCTGAAGTTAGGTTAGATAGCAGCTAATCAAGCAGTACTTACTGAAAAGAAAGAATTGGCGTTGTCAAGAGTGCTGAATAGTGACAATTCACATAATCAGCTACTACTACTGATGTTGCTCTCATTACGGCTCCACTGTACTGGGATATATTGTCCCTTTGCTGCTTCTCACCAGAAGCAAAACAGTAGCACTAATTACAAGATGAGAAGCGTGCCACAGGCTCTTTGATCATCAACAATCTTGTCACAGATGATACAGAGGTCTGTAGGATTTTGTAGCCTTTTCCTGGTAAATGCCTTGAGTAACAACCAAACCATTTAATAAGGTCCCAAATACACACTTCCTGGCCAGTCAGAGACCATAATCAGTGCCCTCTGCTCCTTCTCTCACTAGGAGCAAAACAGTAGCACAGATTCCAAGCTGGCATGGCACCTATGAAGTATTTATCAGGCTTTCTGGTGATCAGCAGTCTTTAGGAAGTAATGTCCCTATACTCTTTCTCTCATCACGAGCAAAGCCAAAGAACTAATCCCAAAATGAGTGTTGAGACTCAGAATGTGGGGTTCTCCAGTGATTGATGGTCTTGGATCAGATGTTGCAGATTTTAAAGGTAAGTTGGAAAAACTGGGTAAAACTCAAGCTGCAGTGTGCACTAAGCAGTTAAATATGAAGGAACGGTAAAGCAAGCTTTAGCAATCTGAGGGACGTGATGCTAATTTTAAAAGGTTAGGATAGACTGGATGTGGGAGGCAACTTAATATTCTGGCTTTATGGAATACAGTGGGAGCACCAGTGAATTTTAAGTGGCTGAAGGGGGGAGTGTCTTCACAAAGTGATTATTTTTTATTTACTGCCAGTAGCCAATGAAAGAGGAGAGAAAAGGAATTATTTGACATTTGTTGACCGGTATAGTCCGTCTGAGCTTGAGCAGTTTTCCAGGGGAGGGGAGGCCCGGGGAGAAAAACTCCACAAAAGAAAATTGTACAACTATAAAATTCAAAGTACAAAGATTGGAAGTAAAAAAAGAAGTTCACAGTTCTACATAATAATTCACAGCTCACCATTGAAAAGTAGAAAATTCAAAAGTACAAGTTATACAGAAGATAAAGTCTTAATTCAAAAAAGAAAACATATTCACTGTACAGAATAGGCGGTTGTAGAATAAAACAAGTTAGAATAAAGAAAAGGAAATGTTAGAACAGATGAGCAAATGTAGGGCATAAAGAAAATATCTAAGTATGAGTTTACAGTTTAGGGGAGAGTAAATAAGAGCATATGATCCAGGCAAAGGAAGGTAAGAAGCAAAAGAAATGTAGGTGATTTAGTATTGAAACATACGAGTTAATTTTACAAGTAGTAGAGTGAGGGTAAAAGATGGGTAATGGAGGGAGTTAGAGTAGGTTACTTGAAAGAGTAAAATTAGAGGGGCATGTAGAACAGCAGAAGAGAATCGTAAGGTAACCAAGAAGTAAACTTAGAAAATATTATTGAGGAAACAGAATTAATAAAGAATAAAGGAGGAGAGAGGGAGGAAAAGTTTAGGTGGGATGGTTACAGTGACATTGCCAAGATTTGTAAAGGTGGTTTCTAAGAGTTGTCTTGAATTTATGTACATGAGTAATATTTCTGATAGCCAAGGGGAGTTTATTCTATGATAGAGCACGAAGATAGTTGTGTAGGTTTTGTCCAAGAGATTTTTTAGGTTTATAGATCTGTAGGAGGCATTAGTCATAACTTCTGAGGGATCATTATGGGTTATAGCGGGCGAGTAGAGAGGATAAGCTAGGATAGGAGGAAGGCTTATTAAGGATAGTGTGGATTAACAGAAGTTGAGAGTATATGAGTCGGTTTGGAAATTCTAGCCTGCTGAGGGTTTGGAGAGAAAGACAGTGATGTGATTTTGGTGGCATGTTGGCTGCAAATCTGGCAACTTTGTTGTATGTAGCTTCACGTTTGGCTGGAAGAGAGGACTGTAAGTTAGTGAGGATTTGAGAATAGTAGAAAAGATTAGGAGGAAGATAAGCGTGAGCAAGAGGGAGTTAGGGGCGAGGTACTTTTGGTTTCTGTAAAGTATGCTAAGGTTTTGGTGGGTTTTCTTTATACAGTTATGAACATGAAGATCGAATTTAAGTTGGTCATCAGTGATTACACCAAGTAGCTTAGTATGAATATATATATATATATATATATATATATATATATATATATATATAAATATATAAAACTATATAACTATATATATATATATATATTCAGTATAATATAGAAAGAATTACATGGTGAAATTAATGTAAGGGGCAGACAGCCAGAGAGACAGTGAGTGCAAAAATACATCAGCAACAGGTTGGTGAAATTTTATTTTCTGCGTGACTCAAAAAAGAGAGAGCGCTTGTTTCTTTACTAGTTTAAATATGCACCAGAAAACAGAATACAAATGAAAACAGAATGTAATGAAAATATGCAGCAGTATACAATATAGAATAAACCAGTAAAGCAGTACAAATTAAAAGAAAGCAATATAAAGGAAAACAAACCTTTCTCTCAGAGCAGTCTATGGCAGTGTGTGTGTGTGTGTGTGTGTGTGTGTGTGTGTGTGTGTGTGTGTGTGAGCTTTTCCAGTATAGGAGTATGAACAGTAGACTTTACCAGTCAGCTCAGCTGCCAGTCTTTGCAAACTGTCAAAATGAGAAGGAGGATCGTTTGCACTTGATTGATGGATGATTGAGATGTTAAACAATGAGAACCAAAGACATTAGACAAACCAACTCTGTCTCATTCAGGAAAGGCAGAGCTGCCAATAAGCAATTAGATGGTGCCTAAATTGTTGTCCTGTTGCATTGCATTTTGTTGTGGCAGTTATAATAAAGTGAAATTAGAACTCATTCTGTTTAGGCAGTATCAGCAGCATGTTTCAAAAAAAATTTCTTTGCAACATGTTGCATGGGACTCCACACCTTCACAAAACATAGTATTGGATGCACATTCCAGTGGCAGGACATGCTTTGCCAAAACTGTGCTACATGGTCTGTTTTAGATGTCCACTTTCCATGGATATACCAGCAATGCTTACAAATGTACTTTAATGTTATGATTTAATATTACAGTAACTCCCCAAAGAATGTAGTACAATCATCATTAAGAAAACAGTAGAGCTTCAAGGACTGGTCTGTGTAAAAATAAAGCTACCCTCCCATCGCACCTTTGAAGGCTGTTAACACATTTTATTGTAACCAGTCTTGGGTTTTAAATTATGTTGCGTGTTAAAATATATTTTTTGTTACTAAAGGTTTGTAGCTTGTTTGCTACAGTCAGAATTAACCTAAGGGGAATTATGGCTTGAAGAACAGAAGAAACTGCATATTAAAACTATCGTTGTAGGATTACTTTGTACATCTACCCAGCTTTCGTAGGAAGCAGAGCACAGGTCCAGCATAAACCTATGTCATGAATAAGGTTTTACTGGTTAAAATTCTCACTGGGATGTAAACATGGCAGGTGAGCTAAAACCCTGTTGTGATTTACTTTTACAGTGACCACTCCTACAGATCTTGTGCAATGGCAAGTACCTCATCCAGTCATGTGCTTTCTTTCTGTTTTGGTGCTGTACTCATTATTGAGGTAAAAAAGCAGTAGGATGCTGGAGCTGGAGACACTGAAAAGAGGATCAAAAAACAAATTAAGGGACTTTGTGGCGCAAGTTAACACCACATCCAATCAATCACTCTTTTGGTGTAATGAAATTCTTCCAGGAACAGAAACCACGTCAAACACAGTTTTAATGTTTGGCATATTGCTAGCAGACATCCTGATTGAGATCAGTGTTGCAGCAATCCAAACCGATGGGTTTCCCTGCAGATGTCTGGTCAGGGTAAAAAAGTTTAAACCTTCCCTAAAGCATGCATCCGACCTATAACTTCTGCTGACAAGCATAGGGGTATATAGGCAGAGATAGGAACGTAAATCACCAAACTTTCTCACTGCCTTCCCAAATCCAAGTCTTGCAACCGTCAGTCTGATCTTTGCGTGGTTGTTGGTACCATTAGCTTCTTGGAATCAGTTAAGCCTCTTTACTTTGTCTAAACAGTAATCAAAAAGAAACTGAAATCCTGAAGAAGTGATGCAGAAGTCATTTTCAATTGATGCCGGTCTTTAGCTGAGAAAATGTAATGGGGTGTGGGGGGGGGGGGGGTGGAGAGCGACAGCTTCCCCATGCTAAGTGATCAAACATCACTGGTTATGTCCATAGTGTACATGCTGGACATTGAAGTCTATACCATGCCTTTAAACATGGGGAGTTGAGTGAGAGCTTAGCTGGTGAGAAATGTACTGTGTTGAGTGAGAGCTTAGCTGGTGAGAAATGTACTATGTTGTGTGCATTCTGCAGGTGTTATTGTAGTTATTTTTGAATGTAATACATAATGTTAATGGTGTATTTTTGCTCTTCCTATGCTTCATAGGCAGCAAAACATTTGAAGAGCTGCAGCTATTCATGGAAAGTAAAATGTGGTGCAGATGTATTTATAGTATGTCTCCTACTAGACAAAACAAGTACTTCTATTTTTCAACCCACTAAAATTTCTACTTTTTCTGAATCGCTGTGTATGCATGGTAAGAGTTGCTATATGATACTTAATTTGTTATGGAAACATACAGTTCCATTGAGGTGTTGCATTGTGTAGTGTATTTGCTGTTTGACATATCAATTGCTTAGTTCAGGTTTGCTCTTAATTTTTTTTAGCTCTGTACGTATTTACTGAAGTACTGTATTGACAGCATCATTTCCTAAACAGGTTAATGATTGCAGCTCTACACAGTAAGGAGAATGCAGGCTGTAGGCAGGCAACAACAGTGGAATGCAGACCTGAATGAAGTTGTTTATACCCAAAGTAAAGCGCCAGTACACCACTGAAAAAAATGAGTTTTATTAGCATATGATTGGTAATCGTACTGTTTGGCTTTGCCATACTGCTAAACTAGTAAAGCATACATTTTTACTTTGTTTACTGCTTTTAGCATATGTAACAGAACATCATAGAATTTACAAGAATAGACTCTAAAAAGAATTCATGTTTTCAGGTTACAGGAATGAAAATACACAGCATCAGCAGCTACCAAAGGTGCCAGCACCCCTCTCATCTAAGTATCCCAAGGACTAGGACATGATCTGTAATTTTGTCCTTTCTGTCATCTGCAGCAGTGAAAATGCATTGGACATCATGGCCACATGATGTTTAAAATAGAGTAGTAATGTTTACCAAGCATTCAAGAGTATATAACAAGTAATGAGCACTGAATAACATATTTTGTGAGGAATGGTTGAGGATTACACAAAAATATGTAACATGAATAGATTAGCGATAGAATGACGTATACAATGGTGCTGCCTTAAATTATTGCTTCAGTCTCTCTGTAGCTATTGTATCCTGTCACATGGAATATCTTGTCAGGCTTTTACTGTATTCAAAAGGGTACTAGAGAACATACATTGGAGACTGACTTATCTGTGCTCCCTCCTTTTATTTTGGTCTTGTCCCTCTTTGGGAGCTCTCCTGTAATTGAGAATTCTTGTTATGTACTTGTATCTTTTAATTCCTTGTAAATATGTTTGTATTATTCCAACTGTAAAACCAAAAATATCCAGGCTGTAATCCAGAAAAAAGGGTTGTCTATCTGTAGTACAAGTTTATTAAGCGCTTTCGGCTATGCACAGCGTAGCCTTCATCAGAATACATTCCAAACAGCATACTGCTTCATTAAATATAACTCACTGACCAGTCACAAACAGAAAACAATTAATTAAAGAATCACCCCCCTACATTGCCCATTAACTCTTGGAAACATATAGTAGATTCGTATTCCATACAGAAACAACAGTCAGTTCATCACTAGAAAACATGCTCTACAGAAAAACCTTTCAAAATTCATTGGTAACTATAAAAATAATATTTATTTCTTATTTTTATTTCCTGCAAAACTGGGACCATGGAAATATTTTCATTTAGCCCTGGGGGAAACAGTGCTGCTGTCTTATTTGCCATTGTGCTTCTTTTTTCTTTAAAGTATTTTTCCAGTCTCCCCCTCTTGGATTTAATTTTACCTGCTCCACAATTCCAAATGAAAATTTTGTAAAAGATGCACATATTGAAGAATGTTTATGTAGTGCACTAGGTGGTTGTATACATAGCTCTGTGCAATTCACGCACAGTATTCTATTTAGGAAAAACAGAACGGTCACTTAAAAGTAGGATGTATGAGCATGTTAATGACATCAAAAATAAAAAAACAACTAGTGCACTGTATAAACATTTTTCAGTCCATATATCTCTAGTTAATCACTGTATATTAATCAGATCAGACAAGAATAGTAGAAGTAGCGAACTTAAACTTGTCTGAAATATCCGCGTTGGATATTGGATCCAGTCCAGGATGTCATTTCCCATCCATGGGGACTTCCCTCTCCCGACCTTACGTCCCTGAGGCTGACAACTTGGTACCTCCAGTTCCAAAGATAGTCAGCCAGGCCAAGTGGCGTTCCCTGGTGAAAGATTTTATTTTGGCATCTCAGAAGCCTTCCACCAAAAAGGTTTAATCCAGCAAATGGAAGAGATTCTCTCTTTGAGCTCGTCAGAGGAACAGAGATCCCTTTGCTTCTCAGATTCTGGATATCTTGTCTTTCCTTTCTTCTTTGTTCCAACAAGGGACAAGCTCTTTGATAATTAAGCTGCAGTTGGCAGCTATTTCAAACTGCCACTTAAGTGACAGTCCCATGTTTTCTTCTAGGCCCTGCAAGGCCTTTCTTATAGGGGTGTTCTTGCTTAGGCCTCCTTTCAAAGATCCTTCTCCTCCTTGGGATCTTACCTTTGTGCTGTAGTCCCTTACACAACCTCCTTTCAAACCTGTTGCAAAATGTGATATTAAGTTTCTCTTTCTCTCTTGGAAGACCGCCTTTTTGGTAGCAATTACCTCCACCAATAGGGTTTCTGAACTACAAGCTCTTTGCATAAAGCCTCCCTTCATGATTTTTCACAAGAATAGGGTTTCTTTTAAAACCAATCTTTCCTTCATTCCAAATTGTCATTGTTCCTTTAAGAGGAGAAAAATGTCCCATTAACCCTTCTTCTATTCTTCACATTTCAGTAGGGTGGAGAGGGGTTAAGGGGGCACCAGTGCCCATTTACTTTCAATGTACTTAATTCACCAATGTCCCATTTTACTGTTTTAGTTTATTTTTTTATGCAGTTACCGCTTCCTGAAATGTCTTTAAGGGTGTGCTGGTTTAACACATACACAGAATGAAGGGATTGCTGCTTGTCGAAACCACAGTTTGTAATTGTTTTTTCAGTGAAACAGTTTCACCAGGAAGGAAAGACAAGTGGGATCACAGTGATGACCATGTTTGGAAGTTATTTGGTCGTGCAGTTACAGTTTGTAATAAACACAATAGTGTCATACCTTGTGAACCAAAAAAATGGACTTAAGAATTTCTGTTCTCTGTTTCCCCAAGTTTAAAGGAGTTAATAGACAAAGCTGAGAGTCAGCTGTCTCTTTACTTTGAGACTGGGGGGGGGGGGGGGGGGGTTACCTTCTCCAGAATTTCAAGATTGTTGACATATATGATATAGATGCTTATTCAATGTATTTCTGGCTGATATTGTCCAACATTTTGCCTTCATTTAATGCTCAAAACTTGAATTAGTGAGTGCATTGTATTGATTTAAGTTGTTTTGCTTTTCATTATCCTGAGCTGTACTTATCTGGTTCCGTGTGAAAATGGGCTTTGCTTAGCTGCATTAATTGGGTCAGCAAAATATATGTTGTCATGATGGGTAGTACTGTTAAGACAGTGGTTAAAAAATTTGATCAGTCTTTTACTGTATTTACCTCCAATTAATATTTACACAACCCAGCCTGCCCCACCCATGAAGACAGCGATCAACTGAAATGACACTTTCGATGTTGCTGTCTAATAGACTTAACTTACTGTAAAGAGAGCATGGTACGTTTAGTGAAACATTTCATTATTCTGTGATAAAACAAGCAAGGTGTGCTGTTGATACTGCGCACTTACAGTAATTTGGTTATTTTCAGACTTGGAATGCAAATCTTTGGTATGCCATGTCTGTACCACCTGTTAGGGGAAATAATTCCTTTGCAGCGATGAGGTATTAAGTGTACATATTCTTAAGTATGTATTCTAACAGTATAAAATGCATTTTTTTTAGTTTTAAAATATTTTAAAAATACTGTCCGGTCTAAGTAAGGCAAAAGGTGCTATGGCAGTTGCATGATTGTTGTTTTTGCTGTAATAAACCTGTGTTTTTGCTTGTCTATCTCCTGACATACTGAGTGCATAACAATATAATTTATGACAGTAGTTTGGTGTTGGATGAAGCACTGTTGTGCTGAGTGTTACAGTGTTAGCACATATGTTATGTTTTCTTACAGCAGTCTAGTGTGATGGTTTAGGTGTTTTTAGGAAGTACTTAAGTTTAACACTCCATTCCAATAGTATTTTGCTGAAATGTATCCCGTGCTTTCTTCAAGGAGAATGAGTCAGTTCTGTAAAAATGGAATGTCGTTATAATTTCACCAACTATTTAATAAGATTGATCTCAAACTGTATTGTGCAATACAGCTTTCCGTGACTACTCATGAACCTACATTTATTATTTATTTATTTGACATTTGTTTATCGGGATAGTCTGACTGGGCACAGGCCCGTTTTCAGTGGAGGCCCCGGATGGGTGGGGTGGGGGGGCAATAGATACAAGTAACAAAAGACACACGTTGTATTCTTATTCAGTAGTAACATAAACAAAAGAACAGAATGTATACATAATACATATACAGAGTTATACATAAAAAGCATATATAAAGGAACATAAGTAGTGCATATAGTGCTAGGGAAAAAGTTTGTTTCATGTGTTATACATATATAATCATGAATTTATATACATGTGACTGTGTCACTATTTCTAGTATGCAAAGAACTGTACATGGTGTAGGTGAGGAGTTTGAGTAAAATGAAGTAATTAGGGTGACAGTCAAAAGACTAAACAGAGTATCTTGCGAGAGAAAGTAAGGTGATACTTGTAATGAGTTTATAGGGAGATAAGATAGACATATATCAAGTAGACAGAAAACATCTGCAGAGGAAGATCGACAAGTTAATTAAGAAAAACAATGCAGCTGGATGTCAGACAGGAGTTAGACAAAAGGGAATGATAGTTAACCATGAGTTAGACAAGAGCAGAGCCAAGAATTAGAGGGGACTTTGGAAGTATTTTGTACTGTGAGTGTGTGGCAGTGGTTAGGATGTGCTGGGGAGTCAAGTTCCAAGCCATGGAGATTCGATTAGAATAGAGAGCATTTCCAAAGTGATTGTTAGCTTTTGTCACTTGTAGTAAAAGTTTATTAGAAGACATGTAATAGAAGTGTGTTAGAAGATCTCAGGTGTCTTTTGTTACAGAGGCTGAATTAGATTACAGAGTGGTGGACGCATGTCAGGCTGGTATATTATGCCATGGGCGGTTATAAGTTGGGTGAAAGGTAATTAGGTAACTCAAGCCGATTTAGTTGACTGAAGTCAGTGCAGTGATGGGATCTATCTGGTACGTTGGTGTTAAATCTGGCAATCTTATTTTGTTATGTAAGCTGTTTTCCAGATATTGGTTACATATTGTTCAGTAAGGGAGAGATTGATCAAAATGAAGACTAGGTAGGAGATAGCGTCGGCAACACTCTTGAGATATTCACAAGGTAAATTAGCAGCAGCGAGAGAAGTAGTTTGAAGTTTGTTGAGTAATTTCTGTATGGTGCTGGGGTTGAAGGAGAAAGGCATTGGATGGGTCTTTTGTAGTTTTAGGAATGGTTAAAGGTGAGTTGTTAGTGTTGGTCAAAGTTTATATGGAGCTAGTGAAATATGTATTGAGTGACAATACTGTCTACATTGTTTGTAGTGGTAGATGTTGGGGTCATAGATTGACCTGGCTTTAGCAGTTGATTTATGGTAGTCCAAACTTTTGGGGGGTTGTTTTTATATTTGTGTTGTGTTGCAGTGTAATAGGATTTTTTTGTCATTTTTAACTTTTTTTTCTTGGCTTTATTTCTCAGTTGCTGGTAATATCTAGAATGGTTTGATTTTTGTTGGTCTGGTACTGTGCCCAATCTTTATTTCTGGTTTTAAGTAATAGTTTAGTTTCCTCTCTTAGCCAGGGAGCATAGTTTGTCTTAATTCTAATGGTTCTAGGTGGTGCTTTGAGTATGCCTAAAAATGTATTAAAGTACGACATGGCATTATCTAGTGGGAGTGATAGTGGGGTCCAGTCACATTGCTGTAAGGTTGATAGAAATGTTTGAGGTGAGAATTTTTTTCTGTTACATGTTTCTCTATATGTAATATTTCTGGGAGAGTGTAAACATTGTCTGACAAGGTAGGTGGGGGTAGATGGTCACTAATAGTATCTGGGAGGCAAGAGTAGGTTTATTGGTTAATATCCAGTCTAGTAATGACTGTCTTTTAGGTTTTTTTTCAATTCTAGGTGGGAATTGAATTAGCTGGGAGAATCCTGACAAGTTTATGAAATTTGTAGGATTGTCTGGGGTGCAGGAAAGCCAGTGTGTATTGAAGTCACCCATTACAGTAGTTTCTTGAGAGATTATTTGACGACCATTGGAAGAAGTCCTCAAGATGGGGTTGTTACCAGGAGGGATGTAAATTGCTATAATAGTTATAGATTTCTGGGAGTTTATTTCAAGTTTAGTAAATAGTATTTCAGCATTATTGAAATTAGGAGGGTTAAGGTCTAGGCATTGAAGCTTGTGTGTTTTTTTTTTGTAAATAATAGCTAGACTTCCACTGCATTTGTTTAATCTGTCCAATCTATGGATGCTGTAGCCTTGAGTTAAAATTTCACCTATCTCAGGCTTTAACCAAGTTTCAGTTACAGTTACTATATCAGGGGAGTAGAATGAGAGAGAGATGCATGAAATTCATGTGTTTTGTTCACTATGCTCCTGAAATTCATGTTTAGATGTAGGAGGTCTGATTTTCTGTGGGTAGGGTTAGCAGTAATGTGAGCATGTGGAAGAGGGGGGGTGTGTTTAGATGTAGTGTATTAGTTTTGAGGCCTGGATTTTGGTGGATGTCACCACTAAGTTTGAGGTTTAATCTAATCTGCAAAACTTGGATTTGGGTGCTTGAATGTAGGTTTAGTATATTTATGGAGTAGAGGTATGGTATATTGGTGTGTATTTCTAAATGTAAAAAAGTGCTGCTTTGGTGGAGTTAAAAAGGTTTGGTTCTATATGAAAGTGTATAACTTTAGCATGGAGTGGTGAGGAATTAGTTTGTAGGAGAGGGGTAGTGTAGGAAAAGGTGATGATGGTAAGATATAACAGTAGAGGTCAGGAAAAAAAAGACTTGAGAAATGTTAAAGAGAAACTTTTTAAATAAAGGGGTGATTTCTGTTTTGGGCTGTTTGTAAGTTAAAATTCACAAGGTCCCCAGAGAATTCATGGTGATTGTAGACTGCAGATAAAGGCAACCTATTCACTGTCAATACCCATGGTTGGATAGGTGGTGAAGCATAATAATATGTTATAGGGAACAGTGTTATTGAGGTGTAATTTCTGTAAAGTGCATCCAAACAAAACTGGAACCTTAAAATGTTACAGTATGTAGACACATAAATATACACATTTAAGTACAGTTGAAGATGTGATAGCTTACTTAATATCCACAATACATTAAAGTAGTTGGTTGCTAGCCATATCAAAAGTCTAACAAAACTGTCTGGGATATTATAAATTTAGTCAGACTTACAGTGGTGCACAAAATATCAGTACTACTGTCATAGTCCATACTTGCTGAGTCTCATGTATGTAATCTAATCCTCTCTCACTCACTTGGCAATATGTTTTCATCTAGCTGTTCATGCAAATTCACAGCTTTAAGGATCATTTCCATTTATTGCTGTCCGCATGAATAATTTGGTGAAGTTTTACGCCAGATGCCCTTCCTGACGCAAGAGCTGGATGTGGCAGAGTTAAAAATGTTAAGATTTGCACTGGGTGTGATGAGGGTAGACAGGATCAGAAATAAGTATATTAGAGGGTCAGCCCAGGTTGGAAGGTTTGGAGACAAAGCCAGAGAGGCAAGATTATGTTGGTTTGGACATGTGCTGAAGAGGGATGCTGAGTATATTGGGAAAAAGATGCTAAGGATGAAGCTACCAGGTAACAGGAAAAGAGGAAGGCCTAAGATTAAGGTTTATGGATGTGGTGAGAGAGGACATGCAGGTGGTTGGTGTGACAGAGCAAGATGCAGAGGACAGGAAGAAATGGAAACAGATGGTCTGCTGTGGTGACTCCTAACGGGAACAGCTGAAAGAAGATGATGAACAATCATCTCCATCAAATTCTTATAACAGTTTTACTAGAATCCTGTAAAATAATGCACAGCAGGACTGGCAAGTCTGACATCTTTGCTGCTACTGTTGTCCGTGACTTGCATTATTTTTAATATTCTTCACTTGATGTGCTCTTGCAAATCCCAGAGGTGCCTGTAGTGTGCAGTAAAATGTAGCAAGTTGTTCTGATTGTCCACTTATCACTGATTCAGGAAGAACATTGCAATAATGTAAAGGCTGCTTAGCTGCTTATTGAGTACTCTTTCATACAGACACACATTATGAAACAGTAATAGAGGAAGGTAATGAAAGGACTGCACAAGACATTTATCCTTTAATTACAGTCAGTGTATGCCTTTTCAATTCTTTCAGAGCTGCTTTTGGCTTAGCTCCTTGTATTAAACAAGTCATTTTTATATTGCTCTGTGGTAATTTTCTAAGGGCTTTGCATGCAGTGTTGGGACAACACAACAAGAAATGGATTTTGCCTTTTTCAAGTGTCTCTCCCCTGTGCTGCTTACACAGTAATGCAACCGTACTGTGCACAGACCATGAAGAGGTGACAGTAAAGAGCATACTGCATATATCAGATAGATTTTGTCAGATCTCTATGGATGGAGACAGATGAGATCACCTGAATCATCACTGTCAGTGATTCCTGATCAATCCTGGTAAGGTTACTCTGCACTTGAGTAACTGAATATTTATTTGGTCTTAGTTGACCAGATTAATGCACTAGGCAAACTTCTACTTTTCGGAGGAGACCCAAGGTGGCTTTCACACTAACCAGGGGAAGTTTGGCCAGGGCACCAAGGAACTTCCCCTACTCTCTTTTTCACCAAGTGTCATGAGATCTTTTACATTCATTTGAGCTCCCACCTACTCATGCAGATGTTACCTCAGTTTAACATCTCATCCAAAGGATGGTATACACATGAGTGCACTACCTCCCTTATGCTGCACTCAGTATTTGAAAAGTAGTCCAAAGGCAGAGTATATCTGACTGCTTATGCAAGTGATGCATTTGTACATTATCAGCTAATGTTAAAAACATGTTTGTAAACAATAGCATAGTATTCTATCCCTTTACAGCAGATCAGTTAATGATTTCATATAGGAACAGCTTGTTTGTGTCCACTCCTCCTTTGCCCAATACTGATGATACACAAAATGCATAGCATTCCTTCTGCCTTCCTTGATGCCAAGTAAGAGAGTAGATGCACTCCATTATTGCCGTGGTTCTAAACCCACATCTGCAGATATGACTGTGTATGTTCAGATAACATCACAAGAGTTCCCAAGTTATGTCCCAGTTTACAGTGTAGCATGGGATCTCACTGCTGAAAATATGCTTTCATGTTGGCATTCCATAAAGGTTTTCAAAACCGTTTCATAATACGGTCTATCCTCATGCTCACCCTGTTCTTCTGAATCTGCCTTGGGTAGCCTGGCTGATATTCACTTGAATGTTTGAGGTATAGCCCATGCATTTTTCATGAGATTTACAGTGAAGTATTACTTAGCTGTACAAAGAATTTGGTTATTGTACTGCACTTCATAATATGCATTTAATGTGTAATAAAGGATCTGACTTCAAAGCAGCCCTGCAGTACTACACCAAAAGAAATAATAGTACTAAAAGGTGTACAGACAGAAAAAAAAAACTATGCTTACTTCCATTAGTTGCAGTACATTTAGTTTGATATGTAAACCACTGGATGTTCACTATTGTGTTCATGTTAATCAAGAGCTGCTTTATTTTACACACATTTTACTAAACTTGGCACACAATTAATGAAGACATGATATTATTGTATAGAGTTATATTTTTTATATTAGAATTGTATTGTTCCTAAAATTCTAAATTAACTAAATAAAAGAAAGCCAGTTTCTTCTGTAAAAATATACACATTTGTAAACAACTTTATATAAGAAATATTTGACCACTTCCTGTTGTAAAGTACATTTTGTGTATATGAGATGTGTGTGTGTGTGTGTGTGTGTGTGTGTGTGTGTGTGTGTGTGTGTGTGTGTGTGTTGTATGTAAGGACATTTGTGAACAACTCTATGTTATTGCACTGATCACTACATTAAAAAACTAAAGTCAGTAATCTGTCAACTTCTGCTGTGTAGAACATAGATATACATAGCAGTTCCAGTAACCTTGTAGATGTATGCCATGGTGTCTTAGGAGTAAACTGTCTTTGTGATGATCTCTATATATTTTTTTACATGGATAGTCTGGTATCGCCAACTATGTATATTGTTTTTGGGAGATGGAATAAAAAAAGAGTATCTGGATAAAACTGACAAAGATGCATGGAAAACATAGAAACTATGCAGAGGCATATAGTATAGGTCAGGACTAAAACGTGGACCTTGTAGTTATGTGTCAGTGATATTATGAACCTATTACCAATGTTAAATCAGGGTTTATTTACTGAAAATGTACAGGTTTCAGAAGATTATTTGAGAAGCATGATATGATACTGCTGATTGTTTACACTCAGAGTGACTGTATGTACTTGTGCTAACATTAGAAATAACCCCACGCTGAACACCATCTAAATGTGTGGTAAAATTTGTTTCCTATTAGAGATTCCAAATGTCAGAAATGATGTCAAACATGTTTGCCTGATTTTAATCTTTTCCTACTTTGTTTCACTGGAGACTAGTAAGAACATTAACACGAAAAGTTATTTTTATGTGTGGGTATGATTTAAGCTGTGGTGGAGTTGTTCAGTTACATGCATGTATGTGGTGTAGACCTTTGAACTTAAAATGAGGAAATGCTTACAGAGTACTATTACAGAAAACCCAAAGTAGAGGGCATGAAGTACAAAACATCACCTAACACTTAGTAAAAAAGGATACTCAGTAGATCTTGATATAAATGTTTACCTTATTTGACATACAGGGCATACCGTGTTATCACGGTAAAGTAAGACACACACCCAGTCACACACACACTCGTATATTTGTATGCATGGGTAAATTGCCCTCACCAATGTGGGCTACTTGTGTAATCAGGTCATGAATGTAGTATCCACCGTACCCAACTCCATGATGCAGGGAGATGAAATCCCTTGACTGTGACCCAGATGACCAGGATTGATTTACCAGGTCCAGCAGTTAAGGAGCCAGGCAGGGAGAAAGAGGAATGAAGTGGTGGAGTCCGGCTAATATTCCACCAGACTGCCAACAATAAATGTAACGTCCCCCACTTAAAACCTGGGTCAGTAATTAAGGAGCCTCAGTCCTCACCACTGACTCCAGTGTGGGAGAGTCACAGAAGATACCAGGGCACACAGCACACAAGAGTAAAATTCCACAGTTTCCCTTAAGAGCACAACTGAAACATGCTGTTTTTCCTTGGGACTGGACTGTATACCTCTGTCCACCCCAAATACAATCCCTTATCATACACTTCAGAGCAGTGTGTTCCAGTTTAAGACCTCTGACTCACTCGCGCTCAAATTCAAATCTCACACAAACACTTACGGGAAGCCTGACAAAGATTTCCAGTTGTGTCTGCTCCCCAGTGCAAATGGTAATGCTGCCATCAGAGTCAGACAGGTCTACACGCACTTCAGAGGGTGATCCGTTGTTAAAAAATTAAATATCAAAATAAATTATGGCTATTACCAGAAGCAGACAGACATTTGAAGTGAAATGGAGAGTTTCAAACAAGTGTAAGCACTCTCAAATCTGTAAAAAAAAAAAAAAAAAAAAAAACACACTGATTGTCCAGCCCCAATATATAGTAATGAAAAACATTTAATAAGTAAAATAATTACAAGAATATAAATCAACAACTTTCAGTAAACACTAGAAATCCGTCAACAGACATATGAAATTAAACTGTAGGATAGAAGTACATCATCTTAGAAAAACTCTAGCAAAATAGCTAAACTTTCTTAATCTAATAGACAATACTGTCCCTGATCTAATGTAAAACATAACAGCAAGCCAAAGGGAGGCTTACAGTTCTGGTGAGTCCTTTTTCCAGATATCTTCTGCACAGTGCTGTAACTGACTTTTACTCTTCACTAACTGCTGCTCTTCACAAACTGCACTAACTTCAACAGTTTCTCTTATATTTTAGGTTAACAGTTTCTGTTTTCTTATTTTAAAAATAACAGTCAGCTGTTTGAAAAATGTATTTTTCCTGTCAGTCAGCTTTTTAAATAATCACCTATCAACCACGAACATTCTAATGACATCACCCACTGTTCATCTGATTCTCTACAGTTTGTACTTCAAAATCTCCCTCAAAAACATGTGCAGTTAGAAACGTATCAAAACACTGACAGATGCCTTAAACATTTTGTATAAGCAGGGAGATGCTCAGCATTTTAAAAACATATTTACATTTTCTTCACAGAGTCCACTCACTTCTTTCAGGCGAGGTGGGATGTCAGTATGTTTAGAGGGGCATACTCATGGTCTTGTTTACCTGGTGTGGGCTGGGAAAAGAACCAAGCAGTTGCCTCCATGTTAATGGTCTGGGTGTCCTGCTGATGTCAACCCTTTGTATAAGTGAAATGCAGTTCACTGCTGATGCGTACTACATGTACCACCCATAAATTGTTATTGGGGAGGCACAGGCTCTAAGGTTTAAAGTAAAAATCTGAACAGACCCTGATTGCTGCCTTAATGATGACCTCCTTTGCTTGACCCTTTCCCTCTGTGATGAGGGAATGAATGGGATAGTTGGCTGAGAGGGGCTCATGACAGGCAGGCAGGCAGTGGAGGAAAAGTGGCTCAGAAAAAAAACTTAGTAACCACCTAAGTGAAAGCTGAAATTCCATAAGATGTGGCATGTTTGCACATCAGCCCAGTAGTAGTGTCATTCTTTGTAGTGGTACATGATAGCTGTGCGACCATTGTACGTCTGCTGCAATACATTAAGTGAAGTAGGCAAAATCATTCATGTGTGAAGTTTTTGTTTGTTAAAAGCCCATTAGGGTTTCTGCAATCATATATTCCCACCTGCAATCTAACAACCTAAAGGAGTACCCAACTGAACCCAAAAGAATACCCAACTGAAAACCTAAACTTTGGACTACCTAGGCGAGCCTTCCATCAGCCTCGTGGTGTAGGTCATTGCCTACAGTTTCTGTAATATAAATTATCAACATTGAGTGCTTTTTCTCAAAACTAATTGTAAGGGTCAGCACACCCACGGTCCTACCCCGAGCCAGTCCATCCCATTATTATCTTGCCCTCCTTTACTTCCTAACTAGTTAGTGAGTTATTGTAGTTCTCCACTTCTACCACTAGATGGCAGCAGAATATAGGACATAAGAAATCTGTATTTTTACTTACTAAGCTCAACTTCAGCAACTCTGCTGTTTAAACATTTCCAGCTATCCTAGTTCAAGCACAATAACTACGTATCCCCCCCATAAAAGTAACAAGAAGGAACAGCCGTACAGACATAAAGGCAGAAAGGCATAGCTGTAGAAAGCTGACCTACTACAATTAAAACTCCCACCATAGTACTGAGCACAGAACGTTGCCTTCTATATTTAATATCGTTTTCCTCTGAAAACTGGTAGTAGGTCATCTCTTGCATTATATTAGACTTAGTTGTTCACATAAAGTGCCACATACCTACTCAAAGCCTTGTAAGTGCACAGTTTCACTGTATAACTGATTACTTCTAGATAGACTACCCACTCCGTGGCTCTAACCGCTTTGTTCGCCCTGTGGGCTCATTCCGCTACCCTACCCCCAAATCTCACCCGCCCCCAGCACCTCTACATTTAAACCCAGTAAACCACATCTACAACCAAATCAGCCTATCACACTTCAGCCACACACTTACACAAACTCCCACACCCCTAGCAACTAAAAGTCACCTCCTACTTTCAACTATCACATACTTTCAAACCATCCTTTCCCTCCCTCCACTTCACCATACTTTTATCCATAACTGAAACAAAATGACAATCTTTTTAAGTTATCTCCTGCTCACCCTCACAATACTAACAAATCTCACATCAACTCACCCTAGCACACCTGTGCAAAACACTAGGTACCACAGCACAAACATATACACTACACCACACACACACATATATTTCCCCATTAGTGCTACACTATTCAAAGACAGCCTAATGCTACACATATATAAAGTCCAGTTAACAACAACCTATGCCAGTAAACTATCAGATGTACACTACATAAAACTAACAAATAAAATAAAACACATATTACTAATTGCAAATAAACTGCTCATATCAGGCGACATACACCCAAACCCAGGGCCAAATAATACCTTACTCCCACCTAGACAAAAATCAGACCTACTTATTAACATCAATACAAGAGGCATAACTAGCAAACTCCGTGATATACACATATTTATAAGTCATTACTCCACAGACATAGTAACCATTAGAAAAACCTGGTTAAAACCCAACATACAGAACAAAGAGATTCTCCCACCAGGTTATAACATACTAAGGCATGATAGAACAGGCAGAAAGGGAGGAAGTTGCCATATTATTTAAAAATACACTCACTCAACATAAAACCCCTTGAAAACCCTATTCCTTCATTTCAAAATGCTGAAACTTTAATCTCAACTTTTTTCATTAACAATACCAAAAAAATCAATTTTATCTGCTGCTACATCCCACCAGGCCATAACTCTCCCACATTAGAAGAGATCTTACAATGGATCTCTGATAAGCTACCACAGGAAATTATTTTTTTAGGTGATCTAAATACAGACTGGTTAGCCTGCAACTCCGACACCCCCACAAATTATATAAATCTCTATGGCTACTCAACTCATCCAGGAACCAACTAGAATGGACAAAACATCCAACAAGCAATCAATCCTTGACTGGACACTAGTCAACTGCCCAAAAGAAAAATACTTCACTGGATGTCTACCAGACAGTCTAAGTGACCACCTCCCCACATTCCTACAACTCAAACACACCAATCCTTCCAACCATATAATCTTTAGACAAGTTAGAGATGAAAGTAAACTGAATATAGATCATCTCAACCATATCCTAAGACACTGGAAATGTGAGCCACTACTTAAATTAAGTTTAGACCACGCAGTACACTACTTTAATAACACCTTAATCAATGTCCTCAACTCAGTAGTACCCATTAGAATAATCAAAGTAAAAACAAACTATGCACCATGGCTAAGCAGGGACACTAGCTCTACTAAAAGCCAGAGACAAGTCATGGAAAGCATGGAAAAGAGAAAAGACAAACTCATCCAAACAAATCTACCAAAATCTAAGAAACCAAGCAAAAAAAAACAAACTATATTTGATAAACAAAACTATTTCCTTAATGTCCAAAACAAACATAATAAATACCCCCAAAAGTTCTGGCATGCCATCAACTCCCTACTGAAACCATGTAAAACATTCACTCCAACTCCAACCACCAACAACAACACTACAGACATTGCTTCCCAATTTAACCACCATTTCACTAAAACCATCCTATCCCTGTCTACACAACTCTCCAATAACAACCATTCCCACACCCCTAACCAACCCCCCAACAATACCAAATCCTTTACCCTCTCACCTGTCCCTACCGCTACAATTAAAAAACTGCTACTAAAACTTAAACCTACCAGCCAATTTCTTAAAAATAGCAGCTGACTCACTATCTTACCCTGTTTCCATTCTTATTAACCGCTCCATTCAGGAAACTTGCATCCCACAATTATGGAAAGTATCATACATTATCCCCCTTCATAAAGGTGGAAACTCTTATGATTTCTCTAATCACCGTCCCATAGCCATTTTACCCCCCTTATCTAAATTAGTTGAAAGATGTATTCACTCTCAAGTGATGCAATTCCTGAATACTAACAATCTTCACTCCCCCACACAACATGGCTTCCGGCAGCAGCATAGCACCACTATCGCTCTCCCCTCTTTTACAAACACAGTTAACCTATACAGAAATAACAACAACTTAGTCTCAGTGATATTCTTAGTCCTATCTAAGGCATTTGACATGGTGTGTCACACCATACTTCTAGACTATCTGACCTCTCTATCCTTTGCCCCATCCACCATAGCCTGGTTTAAAAGCGATCTATCAGACAGACAACAGTCTGTCCAATGGCAAAACAAACTATCTCCTCTACTCTCAACCACTATAGGAGTCCCACAAGGTTCAATATTGGGCCCATTACTCTTCACAATATTTACTAACAACCTTCACAGGTCCTCCCAACATGCCACTCTTATACAATATGCAGATGACTCAACTCTCATCTGCTCAGCACCATCTCTTAGTACCCTGCAAAAACTTACTCAGGAATCCTTTACCTCAGTAGAAAGTTGGATTACCCAGATCCAACTCATCCTCAGTCCCAACAAGACCAAATTACTCATATTTGCTCCTAATAACACTAAAACCACCCAACCTCCTTTTACAGTCACATCCAAAAATGGTACTATTTCCCCCTCTGACCACACTAAACTACTTGGAGTAACAGTTGACAATAAACTGCTATTTAATGTCCATATATCACAATCAAAAAAGTCCACAAGAAAATGGGTACCCTATACAGACACAAAAAATTCCTATCTGATCAGGCACGCATCACACTTGCCAAAACACACCTACTTTCTACACTCATGTATGCTGCACCTATCCTTACCCACACTAGAAAACAGGACCTTGAGCAACTCGAGCCTGCTACAATAAAGTTGCCAGATTTGATATAACTGCACTTCCAAAACCCATCATTGTCAGGCACTACGAGAACTTAAATGGTTATAACTCTCCCAACTACTTAACTATCAACAACTAATACTTGCCTACAGTATTGTAAAACATCCTGACAAAACCCCATTCCTAAACAAACTCCTAACCCAGTACATAGCAAATCGTCCCCTCCGCCCCTCAGAAAAATCTCTCCACTGTATCTCTAAAGCAAATAACTTGGCAGGAAAAGCTCTGTTTTCTCACAACATTGCCAGAAACTGGAATAACCTTCCCACCTCTGACTTCAGCTCTTTCAACTACACTGTTCAAAAACTCTCTCAAAGCACACCTGTTAAATTCTTGGTTATACCCATGCATCACATAAGACCCCATTCTTTGAAACTGCACATAAGTGATGCAGATGCAGTCTCCGGATGCTCTGCTACAAACTCAGGATCCCCCACTGCAATAAATGAATCCCCTATTTTGGGTTAATTTTGACTTTTGATTTCTTACTAAGAAATGTACCTTTGGCGAGTTATTTGCCTGTTTGTCACTTGTACAATAATATGTTTATTATTAATGTAATTTGTAGAGCTTTTTCTACAATATAAGTTGTACAAAAGTATGTTTATTATTAAAGTAAATTGTTGTAGCGCTTTTTCTACAATATGTTTCGCTACTTCTAATTTGGTGCTTTTCTCCCCAGTCCTCCACTGTAAATGGACACATGTTCATTCGAACTATCCTAGTTAACAAATGTAAAATAAAAATACATAAATAAATATGCCGTCTCAGACGTCTTCCCTCCATTCAGGTATTAAGCATAATTTGGGATGGACTTGAAACAGACACGACATTCCTGACAGAAGTTACGTATTTACTCATAAAATATTACTGTTTTTCTTTGATGTCTTTTCTCCGTATCTTAACTGACTGAATGAGTCATGGATACTAAACATTAGCTCACTGTAAACTGTTATAAACAAGGGCTCTTAATTTAGGATAATACAAAACATATTGATATTTTTAAAACTGATCACCGGGACCATTGTGACTGTTTCTTTGGAAGAAAATTAATGCAGTGATCATGGCAGTTTATCCAGCACTCTGCATTCCCTTGCTCAATATTTTTGTTGTACGTATTGTTTTTTCATTGTTTAATTGTCTTTTTCCTTTGCTTTACCATGTGGCCCAGGTAATGGATAAAAAGGTTTGTTTAGTAGCCCTCCAACCTAGTTATCAGACGAAAGAAGTAAAAACTTTAGTTGGGGCCTGACCTCTCATTTGGCACTAAAGAAAAAATCTTTTCCATTTAGCTAACCTCCCCTAACTCATAAACTCCAGTGGAGCTCAGGAAGTTTGCAATGTAACTTCCAATGGGTAGAGCCTAAGCCTTTTGACAGAATCAAATTATGTTTTCACATTTCTAACAGTTGTTTATATCTCTGAAACCACAGAGGTTACTAAAGAAGTGTAAATGTCAAACTTTTCAGCATAACTCTTTTTGCAGTGGTAGTATTCTTTAGATTCTGGGTCTTAAACCAAATCATAAGTCACATTAAACACAGTAACTATTGCATTTGTAATATTTTGTAAACAACTTAACATCTCAGCAACCACTTAAGTAACACACATACCGTCAGCAGCATTTTATTCCTCTAGCTGAGAGCTTTCATATGAGGCTAAAGAATTTTGTCTGTTACTTGGTTGTTGAGATATTTAGAAAATGTGAAAGTGATATCATATAAATTAATATAATAAAAACAACAGTTAATACGTATTTACCTGCACTAGACAGATGTCAATATTAATGCAGTTGCTTTTGCTGTTGTGTAAGTTTTAAGATGAAATCTTTAAAAACCTTGTACATAACATGGTTTTGAAATTATTGATGTAAATATGAACAAGCAATATTTGACGCTTAGATGCGTCAGTAGGTGTTAACTGCAGATGCACCAGGAAGAGTCACTCGGATTTAATAAGTTAAAGTGCACAGCACATCCACTGAAAACAAGTGCTTAAAGGGAATGAACACTAAATTATCCATGTTTAGTGTCCACTCATGTTGGAACATTTATCTCCTGCTCAGCTGGTCTGCTAAGGAGTTTTCTGAGATGAAATGTAAGAAGTGCTGAGGCCTATGCCTGACTCCTAGGCCAGATCCCATGCTTGCATTCAACCTGCACAACAGTAAGAAACTAGTCCCTCTCTGTATGTTGATGAACCATATCACAGTGGTGGTCTCTGTAAGGATATGTAAGAGATTGCCAAATGGACTTGAATTACTTGATGCGCAGAATTGCTGCTATCTTCTGTTATGCTGTGGTGTGTCTCTTCATCTGAGTTTTGTCCTAGATCCTGCATACCCTCAGTTGTCCAGAGTGGACTCCAAGGTTGTGTTCAACGAGTCTCTGGTGAGCATCTAGATGTCTGTGCTTGGCCAGAAAGGCAGCAGTGGGGGGAGGGGGGGTTGTACCATGCCCACTGAGGTAAAAAGAAGCAATGGGAGCAGACCTAGAGCAGCTTACTGTCACTTGATAAGCATGCAAATTGAGCTTTTTTTTTTTTTTTTTAATAAAGTAAATTGAGGCCATGTTAATCCATGGCCTTAGGAATTTCCATGCACCGATTTGTTGTTACTTTACTATCCTGAAGTAATTTGACAGTCAGAACTCTTTGTTAGGGAAGGGAGGCTCTCCGGTAGTCAGTAGTTGCACCCCTTTATCTTGAGTCATTTCTTCCCATTGTTTTGCAGAAAGACCTAAATGACCCCCTATTTTTATGTGGCAAATGTTTAAATAAGAGGTATTGGGAAGGGTGTGAGTTGGGAGTAGGCTTTGTAGAGGTGGAGAAGGAGGGATGAGCATAGATGAATTGTAGCCGCCATCTCTAAGGATTTTGACCCAATGGTCTTCCAGGCTTTACCTTTTGGTTTGATTGCCATTTCTTTCTTGTAGTGGCCTTTCTTGTTCTACTGTTGTTTTCCTTTCTATGCCTGCTGATTGAAACAACAGCTTTCTGTAGGTTAGCTTCTTCTGTATTTTAGTGCAGAGGGTGGAATAACTATTAAATAAACTCTATAGTTTTTCCTTTTTCCTCCAGTCTTTTAAACACCTTTTTTTTCTAGGAGGTCCAGAGAGAGAGAAGGTCCTGCTCTGCAAGGACATTATTGAGTTCTCCTTTAATATGGTTTGTTAGGGGGGTGTGCAGTCAGCCCAGCATTTTTACTTAAGATTTAGAATGTACTTGCTGCCATACATAATGTATCCACTGTATTATAGGCACATTTATTTGTTTGGCCACCTAAAGACTGGCGGTGCATAGATGTTGTACTTTGTGTTTCAGACTCCTTGTTCTTTACCGCACAGGCTGTTCCTGTAGTTGAGGCAGGAGAGTTCCTTAGTACTTAAGCATCTGAGTTGGGCAGTTAAGGGACCTGAAGGCCAGGATAGCTGAGGTATGTGTTTTCTTCCTGAATTTGTCAAGAATCCTACCCTTCCTACTGGGGAGTGTTTTCTTGGTTGGACAACTCTGCTGGATCCAATACAGTAATTAGAAAAACATTTGAAGGAGTCACCAACCACTGAAAAGTTGTCAGGTTTCCCTGAAAACAGGTTATTGGAAATCTGGCTCCAAGGATGTGTTTGCAAAGGCATATACTCCCCAATGTCATTGACTTGAGAAATGTCTAAGGGCTTTGGTTTAGGCAGGCTCAATGGCTGTGTGGATTTTATTTGTTCTGGAGAGAATTCCTTAATCTACTTTGGAAGTAATTGGGATCAATGCTGTACCCCAAGAAACAAGTTCTGTGAAGTGCATCACCAAATGGGACATCCTCAGCTGGAGATGCAGAGAAATGGGGCCTCACCAGTTTCAGTCAGGGGTGATGGATGTTTGGTCAGAATAGACCAGTTCAACCACAGCTGAGTTGAAATCCCTCAAGAAGGGGATTCCTATTTCCTACTTTGCGAAGGGATCCCTGGCACTGAGGGTTGCTGAGAATAACGCTACAGGGTCTTCAAGAAAACCACAAAATTCTGACCAACCTCATGAGATCACAAGAAGAAATGTGGAATGGCAGATAGGATTAGGCTGTGCCTTACATGTGCTGTAGTAAGATGGCAGATACCATTTTTGTCTGGACTGTTTGGCCTTGTACTGCAAAATAGAGATTGCCTTAGAGGCCTCCCGATACAGGAGTTTGTATGGGAACTCAGTTGGAACTAATAACATTTTTGCTGACAAAGATCAAGAAAGCACAGACCTTTCCTCAGATGGATACTATGGTTGTAGGGACTAGGGCTTGCAGATTGGCTTCCAGACCAGCTGAGTGTGAAAGTATTTGGCCTGCATGTGTATGTGTGTCTCCACTTGAGTACATGAAGGCCTCCAGAGCAACACCACCAAAGCTATCTGTAAGAATAGTCGCAAGAGCTCAGAGCTGCAAAAACACCTCACCAAACCTGAGTGCCATATTTCTTGTACCTTATAATTTTCCGAGGTCTTTCACTACTCTTTTGTCAGTAAAGATTTTTTAAACAAAGTAGATATTAAACAAGGTATTTTCTCTCTAATACTTGCATAATGACATAGAACTATGCATTTCCACAAAAACTTTCGTTGTTTTCAATGGTATCCACTAGAAATACTTATGATTAGTACCTTCAGCTATAAATTTTCAAATTTTATTTCCTCCAAAGGTTATAGTCTCTGCACTGCTTAAGTGAATTTGATCATTCTTGTTCTCTTGTAGACGTTTAATCTAGAATTCATCTTATTTCTCCTTCATGTTTCCATTTGGTTGTAAAACTGAAATCATCTGACCTTTTTTCCTGAAATTCTTGTAAATGTCATATCTAGCATCAAATTGTTTTCCCTTCCAGATCTTTTAACTCTGTATACAGTATTGGATGCTGTATATATTTTTTCTTTCTATACCAACATTTGTAAGAGTAAGCTAATTTAACTTCATCAGGTAGAAAACATGATGGTACATTTTTTTATGTATCCTCAAGACTACAAGTCTGACTTGTCTTATCTATTTTTTTTTAAATCAGTGTGCACATTGCTGTCGGCCTTCCATCTCCAAAATGTGGACCTGTGGAACATTGCCTTTTACAATGATGAACAAATGGGCAAAACGTGGAACACTTACAGATTAGTAACTTTTTTCATACTAGCAAAATACTCTTTTGGTTAATTTGATTTATTATTATTTACAGTGGATATTTAAGACATTTCTTAATGTGTGTCTGACCATTTCAGTATAGAACATAGAACTGACACAGTGACGAACATTCCTCATAATGAGATATATTTGAGAAGTGTGATTGCACGTGGTCCATCAAGCAGTCTTGGAAATTCACCTTTGTTACAGTAATATGATCCTTTCCTATGCTATCCAGTCGTGCCATGTCATAATATCGTCAGTCAAGAACCTACTCCCACTTTCTAAATTTTCATCATTTTTTCTGTTTAGCTGTCTTTTCTTATATACATTTTACGTTTCACTTCTTTTTTTAATGTCTGTCATTGCTTTCCTTTTTTACTTTTTTCTGAGATACTTTTTTTAATTTCCTCAACCATGTCAGATAAATCTACTTCATCAAATTTTTCCTTAATGGAGTTTCTTTCTATGGCTTACCGTTTCTTAGAAATGCTGTTGTAATGCCCTCATAACATATTTATTGCTGTTCTCTCACACACACACACATTTTATTTTATTGCTATTACCTGTTTTTTTTTTTTAGTTCTCCCTTTCAGCGCTTCCTTGTCGCTAAATGTCCATTTAAGTTAGAAGACTTTCCTTTTCCCTTTAGAACCTTTAAACTCGCATTAAAACCTTAATTTTCATTCTTAAAAATTATTTTTTTGTCTGAGTGAGAAACATTAAGTTAGAGGACTTAAGGTTACTTGTGTGTGTGTATCATCTATTTTTCTTTCATAATGTCTCAACAGGATAGCAAACTGTTAGGTTTTAAAAAGTGCAAGAAATGTAGTAAGAAAATGCCTCTTAGCGATTCACACACTTTGTGTGTATACTGTTTAGGGGCCATTCACTTACAGGAGTCTTGCTCCATGTTCCATAATTTCAATTATTGGGCCTTGATGGAGCATAAAAATAAATTGATATTGAAAGGCCTCTTGAAAATGCCTTTCTCTGAGGCTATATCTATCGAAAAACCTGAGAAAACTTCAAAAACACCTTCATCAGAGCAGAGATCCTCAGAGCCATAGCAGAAAGCTCCAAAACTGACGGATTCAAAAGCTTCTTCAGATCCAACGTCTAATCCTGGCACCAGTATTCCCTCGGAGCAGGGATCTCCACAGCTTCAAAAGACTTCATCGATGCAGAAACATAGGAGCTGATCATCCTCACTGGAAAAGATTTCCTCCAGGTTATCTTCTGATTTTGGCCCCTTCAAGATCTCCTTCCTTAATCCACCAGCAGTCTATCAAGTGAAGACGTGGACAGGGTCATAGAGAGACTTTTGAAGACACGTGCATTTGCCAGAATACTTGTGGATCTGAGCCCAAAGGTATCGGTACAGACAAAAACCCCCTTCTCTTGCTGCAGTTCCTTCTCTGAATCCAGCCTTATGCTTTAGAGCCAGAAGATTCTGACATCCAAGTTGTGTCGGTGTCTAGCCTCCCTGGTTCTGACATCAGCCCCGAGCATTTCTTTGCCTTCGGAGCAGGAAATCTCTAGGAGCCAACACTCACCAGTCAGATCCATGGAGACCTTTCAGATTTCCTCTGAGGTGGTTTTGTCTCCAGGGGCCACGGTTTGGGTGAGCTCGGCTCCTACCTCTGCTTCTGAGCATCCTCCTCCTGTTCTGGAGGGGCCTTTGGTTCTGACAAACTAGTCTGTCGGATCAGGAAACCTCTTCAGAGCGGGGGGGGGGTCTGCCTTCGAGGCAGTGAGGAGGGCCTTGACTTCTTCACTGTCTGAGACAGCCTTTATCAGCTCATCCTCCCTCTTCACGTCAGATACCTTCGTCGTCTTATGCACCCTCTCCACAGGTCCACAGAGACGCTAGGCCTCAGGACATACCTCAGGGTACTGCCCCCTCTTCTAAAACCTCTACAGAATATCCCACTGAAGAGGTCCCTTGCAAGAGGACATTTAAGTGGAAACATCTTGACTCTCCAGAAGAGTCTATTACATCTGATACTGATCTCAGTGAGGGAGAAGGGTCCTCGCGATCACCTCATGAAGATATCTCCTTTGGAGACATCCTGGAATTATTAAAACAGAGAGGTGATTGGCTGTCCTCTTCCCCTTCTGCTGAGGAAGTCAGTATTCCTGAAAGCCTCTGTGTCTCGCCCTTCAACTTCTTGGGTGTCTCCACCTTTCAATGAGCTTATCAACCTTGTCTCTGGAAAGGCTTGGGAAAACCCAGACACCATAGATCCTACTCTTAGGAGGTCAAATAAATACATTGCTGCCCCCAAAGATAAAAATTTCCTTTCAAAAGACGTAGGAGTTGATGCCATGGTCATGGTGGCAGCCACCAGAAAGGAACTCTGTGAAACGAGCACCTCTATCCACCCTCCTAATAAAGACTCTAGGATTATGGATAGATATGGGAAGTGTGTCTTCGCATCAGCGACCTTTACCTTATGGTTTCTGAATCTCCTGTCTCACTTTACAAGACTTCAGAGGGACCTGATTAAAGAATTATCAGACACTCTTCAAGGACCGAAGTCAGTGCTCAGCTCGCAGCCTTAAATTCAGTAGTCAGCTCTTCCATGAGGCTGATTTCTTATGCAGCAGATGGAACGAGTAGGGCAGCAGGCTCAATTATCTCTCTTTGGAGACAGGCTTGGATGCACCTTTGCAACTTTGCAGAGCCCTTCAAGTCTTCCTTCATTAACACCCCCTTTGATGGCTCATCTCTCTTTGGGCTATAAGTGAGGGAAACACTCAGGTGTGAACAAAAAGATAAGACCTTGTCTGCCATTGAAGTACATTTCTGTACCAGACCCTTTCCCAAGGGCTGAAAAGGTGGTGGAAAAATGTGGTCCAGAAAATCACAGAGATCTTATCAAGACACACAAGGTGAAAACTCCCCAGGGGCAGAGGGGGGAACAACATTGGGAGACCTCGCTTTTGCGGCAGGGCTGGGGTCCGCAGAACCAAGGCTTCAGGGAATCTTTATTTGGGAGACCTTTCCAACGCTCCTGAAGGAGTGCCCGATTGCTGACCTCTGGAGGCAGTCGGGGGTGGGGGGCAATTATCCCTGCACTGAGAAACCTGGCAAAACATAACGAATATCAAATGGGTACAGGACATAATATCCAGAGGATATATCATCCCCTTCTCCCTTCCCATTCCCGAAAACATAGTAGTCACAGATGTTCCACCCAGTCAAAAGGAACAAGCAACAATAGAAGTTCAAAAGTCACTAAACAAGAGAGTCATCCAAGAAGTCCCTGCAGACCAGAAAGGGTTTGGAACTTACTCCAGATTCTTTTTAGTTCCAAAGAAAACAGGGGACTGTAAACCCATTCTGGATCTCAGCACACAAAACAAATCAGTAAAAAAGACAAGGTTCCAGATGGTAACACTGCAGTCGATAGTTCCCTTCTTGGGAAAAGACAACTGGATGTGCTTTATAGACCTCAAATATGTGTACTACCACATCAAAGTGGACAAACGGTCCAGGAGGTTCTTACGCTTCCGGCTAGGACCCAGTCACATCCAGTTTTGAGCTCTGCCCTGTGTTCTGACTACAGCCCCCTGAGTGTTTACCAAATGTATGGCAGTAATGGTAGCTCCCCTGGGACGCAAGAGAATCTGCGTATTCTCATACGTGGATTACTGGTTCGTATCTGCCCCGACCAGGCATCAGTTGATTCAGTCAAGAGATCATGTCCTTCAGCTCTGCTCCTTGCTAGGCATTACAGTAAATTATAAAAAATCTGCTCTACAGCCATCCCAGTCTTTAAAATTCATAGGAGCAGAAATAGATATGACAGCTCCAATAGCAAGACTCTCTCTTCACAGAGAGTACAAGATCTCTGTTATCTAATCAACACACTCATAAAAAAATCCAAAGCCACTGCGAAACTGGGTCTACAGGTACTAGGAAAAATAGTTGCATCCATCATTCTAGTTCCCCTAGATCACCTCCATATGAGAGTACTCCAATGGATGCTATTTGCTCAGTGGTCAATCTTGCAACTTCCTATGTCTCACAAGATGTTAATAACCAAAAACTGGAAGAAAGACATGCAATGGTGGCTCCACTCATAATCAGTCCTTCAGGGCCACTCCTTTATTCCCCCTCAACTTCAAGCCACGGTGACCATGGACGCTTCCCAGATAGGGTGTGGGGGGGAGGGCTGGCATTTTCTGTGGAAGACAGTTCAAGGCATCTGACAAGATCACGAGGCTCACCTGCATATAAATGTCCTAGAGATGAGAGTAGTGCTTTTAGCGTTGGAAGCATTTCAGGACCGTCTTCCCTCACAGACATTTGCAATCCAGACTGACGATATGTGGGTTGTATGGTACATCAACTAGCGAGGAGGAACCAAATCTTATCCACTTTGTCGAGAAGCTCTAAGGGTCTGGCATTGGACGATACCCTCCAACCTCTTTCTAATAACGCACATCCCAGGGAGGTCCAACATGATTACAGACAAGTTAAGCAGAGCCATTTTGTGGCCACACGAGCTGTCCCTCAATCACAAAATAGCAAGTGGGGCCAGCCTTGCTGTGCCCTTCTTGCATCACCCGACAGTGCCAAATGCAGTATCTACTTTGCCTTAATCCCTCCAATGAGGGAGTCACCGAGTGATGTAGTTGTTCACGATTGGCCAACAGGACTTCTTTGTGTTTCCCCCTGTTCCACTAATCCCAAAGCTACTACAGAAAGCAAGTTTGTTGGAAACAGCCATCATCTGCATTACCCCATACTGGCCTTGTCAGATCTGGTTTCCCTTTTTTCAGCTTCATCTATGAGATGAACCCTGGTTCCTGGACCCAGTTCCAGACCTTTTGACACATCCGTCAGGGATGGTTCATCCCAGTATAGACAATTTGAAATTAATGGCTTGGCTGCTTCATTTCCCTTAATTGCCAGTTTTCCATCCCTGTCCTCGCCAGTAAAACGTATAATCTGAAGTAGTTTACTTCATTTGGTCTTCAACCTGTGGGTTAGGGATCCATATCGGATCCGAGTGGGCAACTTCTACTTGCATCAGCTCAGAACTCCAAACTCCTCCCCTTACCCATAATAAATCTCCACTGCCTTCCATCCCCAGATCTCGTTTGGCGTGAATTGCTTTAGCATCGTGTCTCTTGAGCTCTAACTAGTCAAGTGGGTAAAACCTTCGTGAGTAGCTTTTTTTCCTAAAAATGATGTCAGTTAGTGTAGGTCCCCTTTCTCCTCCCCTCGCTTGGTGCATCGAGTTTTAATGTTATAGGATAGTTAGAGTAGTTGGTACTGTTGTGTAGATTATAGCTCCCCCCCTCAATGTTTCCTTTGTATACGAGTGTTGTGAGTGGGTGTCAGAAACTGCCGGGCTTTTTCCTTAGGGTATCTTCCTACTGTATTAGTATGGCTGAAAAGCTTGTTTTCAAGCGTTGCACATTGTGGCCATAAGTTATCCCCTGCGGATGGCCACACTCTGTGTGTTTTGTGCTTGGGCGTGGCCCATCTGAGTGTGGACTGCAACATATGTGTGGTCTTCAACCCCCACGCCATAAAAGATAGAAAGGCCAAGTTGGCCCTCAAAGGCCTTCTTCCTCCTTCAGACTCTGTTTCCTCTTCTCCGGCTTCGGGCACAGTGGCTGCTGCCTTTCCCTTCACTCTTCTTCTGGCTTCTCCTCCCTCCCAGGCTGGGGCTCAACCTCCTGTACCAAAGCCTGTGGTAGCGGAGCAGAAGAGAGGTAGAGGGAGAGAGTCGAAGGTGAGGCAAAAGAGAAAGAGGTCTTGACCTAGCTTCTCCTACTAAGATGTCATGGATCTGTGACGCCCCTCGGCTCTGATCTCCGAGGTTCTCCCCTGAGCCGGAGGAGACCCATCCATCTTCTCAGGCCTCAGTGCCCTGACCCACCAGGTCAGAGTCCCTGGCCTTGTCACAGTCCACACGGTCCTTATCTGACATGGATCTGGATAAAATGATGAGGCGATTTATCCGTACACAGATCCAGATGGGGGTCTTGAAAGCCCCCCCTCCCTCAGGAGGGGGGAGCTCGCTTCCTTTTTTCCAACCTATATCTCCTTCTCCGATCCGACCTTCGGGTTCGGAGTACTCTGATTCGAGGGTGGCTTTGGTCAGGAGGTTGGCACTGACGGTACCTGCTTCCTCAACGCCGACAGCTGCCTGGAACATTTTGGATCCGACCAGCTCAGATCTGAGCCGCTCTTGGAGCTTGAAGCTTGGGTGTCTGATCTGAGGGAGTAGAACCTTTTTCATTGGCTCCGACTTTGTTGGACCAGGTTCCCTCCTTCGGAATTCAGTCTACCTCGGGCCTGGCTCCATTTCTCTCGTCGGACCCGGGCAGACCGGCCTCCTTATTGGTTTCTCAGGAGGTTCGCTCTCCTTCGGCGTTCAACGTGGTAGAAAGGCTTCTCTTCGCTCAATTGAGACCCTTGACTGCCCTCTTGGACTCCTCCCAGACCCTCTCGGCTCTGTCTACAGTCCCCATCGTTTTACCAGAGGGACAACCTGTGCTCGAAGAGCCCCAGACGGTTCCCCCTTGAGGAACAAGTGACTTGCAGGCTCCCCTGGAGAGCCCCACCGGAGAGGTACCTCGCAAGCATACGTGGAAGAGGAGGCACTTGGACTCCCCCGAGTCCCTCACCGAGGACACGGACTTAGACAATAAAGAGGGTTCCCCTAGGCCACCTCCCGAGGATGTCTCTTTTGGAGACATCATGGAGATCCTGTGCCAACGGGGAGGTTGGTCTGTCCCCAAACCTTCTTCTGATGAGTCTGTGTTCCTGGTGGCTTTCTGCACTGGCCCATCTACTTCCTGGGTGTCCCCTCCCGCGGATCTGGTCACCTCGCGGGCATGGAAGAAACCGGACACCATGGAATCTATCCCAAAAAGACCTGATAAGATCCTAAGCACCCCCCCCCCCCATAGACAGACCAGCTTGGAATAAGGGCTCCCCTGTAGACGCCATGGTGGTAGCAGCAGCCACCAAGAAGGAACTTACTCAGGAGAGTTACTCGGTCAACCCTCCTGACCAAGAGTTGTGGATGATGGACTGCCTAGGGAAGCGGGTATACGCTTCAGCTATTTTTTCGATTAGGGCGTTGAACTACTTGGTCCATGTCACCAGACTCCAGTGTGACCTGGTAAAGGAGCTGGAGGAGTCTCCCCCCAAGTCCATGTCGTAGGAGAACAAGGCTTCATTCTCCAGGAGGATGGCCACTTTAAAAGCAGTATCTAACACGTCCATGCGACTCCTCTCATATGTTATGGAAGGAGCGGCTAGGGCGGCTGTGTCCGGCGTGTCCATGAGGCACAACGCCTGGCTCAGGTTATGTCAATTTTCCGAACACTTCAAGGTGTCTTTTGCCAATTCCCCTTATGACGGCTCAACACTCTTTGGTAAGACCGTCAAGGAGACATCAGTCCAAAGTGAGTAGTACGGGAAGACACTGTCTGCCATCGGGATCCGCTTCTCTAACCGAGGAACTTTGGGTCTCGAGAAGCTTTCTCGTTCAGACCCGGGCAGCAACCCTGAGGGATTTGCCGACTGCTGTACTCAGGAGGCAATCAGGGGGCGATTGTCCTTGCACCTAGCGGCATGGGAGTCTCTATCAACGGACCACTGGGTGCTTCAAATCATATCCAGAAGATACTCTATCCCCTTCATGGGTTGCCCCAAATCTCCCAGACACCTCCCAGATGTACCACCCAGGCAAAGGGAGGCAGCAGCACAGGAAATTTTGAAGCTGCAAGAGAAATGAGCCATCAAAACCGTCCGCCCAGATAAGTCTGGATCGGGCTTCTACTCCAGGTTTTTTTTTTGGTGCCAAAGAAAATGGAGGACTTAAGGCCCATTCTGGACCTCTCTACCCTTAACCTGTCAGTTGCCAAAGAGAAGTTCCAGATGGTCACATTACAGTCCGTCATGCCATACGTGCAAGAGAGCAACTGGATGTGCTCGTTAGACCTTCAGGATGCTTACTATCACATAAAAATGCACAGAAGGTCCAGGAGGTTCTTCCGCTTCCGGCTAGGAGTCAATCATTACCAATTTCGAGCTCTACCTGTTGGTCTCACCACAGCCCCCAGGGTGTTTACCAAAGTGATGGTGGTGGTAGCGGCTCACCTAAGGCATCAGGGGGACCCAGGTCTATCCGCATCCAGACGATTGGCTCCTCACTGCTCCCACCAGGTGTCTACGCTCCCAAACCAGGGATTATTTCCTGACTCTTGCCCTGCATTTGGGGATCACAATCAGTGCATCCAAATCTCTCCTAGATCCTGAACAAGTGATAGACTACATTGGTGCCAGGATAGATACTCTTCAATGCAAAACCTTCCTGACCTCGGAGAGAGTTCAAAACCCGAGGATGCATGTTTCCCTGATCTACCACTCTCATCTCCCAATGGCGGAATCGGGATCCAGTCGAGTCTGTTGGTCATCCCTCATATGGTGGATGTGCTGTCCGGTCATTTTGGAGGGATTACCTTTTGTTCCAACCCCGGCCCAAACCACAGTGACCATGGATGCCTCCCAACTCGGGTGGAGGGAGCATTGTTCGGGCAGGACAGCCCAAGGCCTGTGGTCCCCCATAGAGACCAGCTTGCATATAACTGTTCTAGAGATGAGGGCAGTTGTCCTAGCATTGCAGGCCCTTCATACCTTTCTTCCTCTGGGAATGATTGCTATTCAGTCAGACAACATGTCAGTGGTCTGGTATATCAACAAACAGGGAGGGACCAGATCTTACCACCTTTGTCACGAGGCTATGGGAGTGTGGGAATGGGTGATCTCCACCACTCGCTTTCTCATCGCAGTACACATTCCGGGGTGGTCCAACATTCTAGCGGACAGGCTAATCTGGACCATTCTGATGCCTTACGAGTGGTCTCTGAATCTGTCAGTAGCGGAACAGATCTTCAGGGTGTGGGGTCAACCTTGTTGCGATCTCTTTGCATCTTCCAACGCGAAGTGCAGCACATTTTTCACTCTGAACCCCCTGCCAGGGGAGTCCCCCAAAAATGCTCTAGTTCATGCCTGGCCCCCCGGTATTCTGTATGCTTACCCAGCAATACCTCTCATTCCAAGTTTTCTACAGAAAACTCGTCCACTGGGGAGCAAAAGTGATCCTCATTGTCCCATTCTGGCCTCGCCAGGTATGGTTTCCTTTTCTTTGGTCTCATCTTCTGGCTCCGCCTTGGATCCTAAATCCCATTCAGGATCTAATTTCACACCCTTCGGGGGTGCCTCATCCGAATCTGGACAGCCTGAACCTCACAGCTTGGCTGCTCCAATTCCCGTGATTGCTAGGACTCCTGGACTATTCTCCTCAGTTAGATCTATTCTGGTGGCTGCTCATAAGTCTTCGACCAGGAAGGTTTATCGCAGCAAGTGGAAACATTTTTCCTTTTGGGCCTCTCAAAGGAGATTAAACCCTTTCACGGCTCCTTTTTCTGCCGTTCTTGATTTCCTAGCTGATATTTTTCAACACGGAGCTAGTTCTGCTGTCAAAGTTCAGTTGGCTGCCATCTCTCATTTTCATGTGGGTGAGAATTCTGCCTCTTTAGCCTCTTCCAGACTCTGTAAAGCCTTTATCAAAGGCACCTTTTTGTTACACCCCCCCCCCCCATTCAAAGATCCTGTTCCCCCATAGGACCTTACTATGGTTCTTCAAGCTTTGGACGCTCCGCTTTTCGAGCCTGCCGCAACTGCAGATCTAAAATTCTTATCTTGGAAAACAGCTTTTCTGGTGGCTATTTCCTCTGCAAAAAGGGTTTCAGAATTACAGGTCTTATCCATCAAGATTTCTTACATGATTTTTCACAAAGATAGGGTTTCCCTTCGAACCAATCCATCATTTCTTCCTAAGGTAGCATCACCAGTCAATATCAATCAGACCATTAATTTGCCTGTGTTTTTTCCTAATTTTACCAACAAGATGGAATACAAACTCCACATGTTGGATGTTCATAGACAGTTACGATTCTATTTACACAGGACAAAAAATTTCTGTAAATCTGATCAGTTGTTTGTATCCTTCTATAAACCCTTTTTGGGGAAACCTATCTCTAAGGTCACTATAGCTAGAGGGATTTCTTCATGCATCCTGCAGGTCTATAAGGACCGAGGCATGTCTCCTCCAGGTCAGGTGAAAGCTCATCCCGCTAGGTTCATGGCTACATCTGCGGCCTTTTGGTCTAGAGTGACTTTGGGTGATATTTGTTCTGCAGCTACTTGGTCCTCATCTCATACGTTTATTTCTCATTACAAATTGGATTTGACTTCCAGAAGGAGAGCATCCGTTGGTTTTGCGGTGCTTCGGAATATCCTTCCATGAGGGCCTCCCAGGAGTTTAGTAGCTGGGGACTCTGTCCCACAGGTTGAAGACCAAATTAAGTAAACTACTTCAGATAAAGAAGTTATGTACTCGCCATAACGTTCCATCTGAGTAGTTGTACTTCATTTGTCTTCAACCATGCCTCCCTCCTTCCCTCGGACCTTGACATATGATCAGCCTTTGTGCTGTAGTATAGGTCACAAGTAAATTTTTTCAGGTCGAGTTATCAGTATAAGGTTTAGCAAACTCGATCTGGGGATGGAAGGCAGTGGAGGTGTATTATGGATAAGGAGAGGAGTTTGGAGCTTGGAGCTGATGCTAGTAGAAGTTGCCGGCTCGGATCCGATACGGATCCATAACTCACAGGTTAAATGAAGTACAACTACTCAGATGGAACGTTATGGTGAGTACATAACTTCTTTATTTTATCATCTCATAAATTGTCCCCTCGAAAATGTTATAAAAGCAAGTGAAAATAATTTGCAATATGGGTGAATAACAAGAACATAGATCACTTTATAGCACCAGTTCATATCATTCTTCAGTTTTTGGCAGATATTTTTAATGATGGAGCAGCGGCAGCTACAGTAAAAGTACAACTGGTGGCAATTTCAAATGTTCACATAGGAGATAATGACCATCCAGTTATGGCTCATAGACTTTGTAAAGCCTTTTTGAAAGGCACAATCATGTTAAGGCCCCCTCTAAAACATCCATTTCCTACCTGGGATGTAAACTGCATTTTAACAATCATCGTACATACTCCAGTTGAACCTTCTGTTTCATGCGATATGAAGTACTTTTCATGGAAAACCCTTTTCTTAGTAGCAATTACTTCTGCTGTAAGGGTATCAGAATTGCAAGCCTTGTTCAGAAAACCTCCATATCTTACCTTCCACAAAGATAGGGTGTCGTTACACACCAATCCATCTTTTCTACCCAAGGTGGTTTAGGAGAATAGCCTAAATCAGTCAGTTGACCTACCAGTTTTCTTTACCAATTCTCAAAATAAAGGAGAATATTCCTAACACCTACTTGATGTTTATAGGCAACTATGTTTTTACTTTCATAGGACTGCGGAATCCAGAAAGTCAGACCAACTTTTTGTTTCATTCTCAGATACAAAGAAAGGCACTCCAGTGTCCAAGATCACATTATCCATATGTTTGACATCTTGTACATTTTATATTTACAATTCCACTAACAAGACCCTTCCACATAGTATTAAAGTCCATTCTACTAGAGCTGTTGCCATTTCTGCAGCCTTTCAAGCTAGACTACCTCTGGACAATATATGTGCAGCAGCTATTTGGACTAAGTCTCATACTTTCATCACTCATTGCAAAGTAGATTTGGCCTCCAGGAGTAGAGCAGCCTTTGGTTCTGTGGTCCTGAGGAATGTACTCCCTTGAGCCACCCAAGAGTTCTCTTGCTAGGGATGTGGTCTCTCATGTGAGAATAAAGACAAGATTGACAGCTTCACATAAAGAAGTTATGTTCTTACCATAATGTTCCATGTGTGTTATCCATCTCATCCTTTATTGTTACAACCCTCCCTCCTCCCCCACCCAGACTCCTAGAGCACTTCTGGCAAAGGTTAATGTATTATCAAAATATGTATAACTGTGTGTGTGTGTGTGTGTGTGTGTGTGTGTGTGTGTGTGTGTGTGTGTATGTGTATGTGTACACATATATAGCCTCAGAGAATACCCTTTCAGTCTTCCCTTTTTAGGAGTAGCAGCACGTACTTGTGCATATATTCCTTAATACACTTACAAATAGTTATCATTTTGCTCTTCTTACACACGTTAGAGGGGCAAACAAGATCTGAGGTAATCAGGGGAAGGAATTATGGGTAAAAGTATAGCTCACAAGCTTTGCTGAAGGCCTCGAGCTGAAAAATTGGCCAAGATGGATCTGACACAGCGGATCCAACCCACAAGTGAGAATAAAGGACGAGATGGACAACACACACGGAACATTATGGTAGGAACATAACTTCTTTATAGTGCATGTGGCAGACAGTTTCATCTTGTAGGCTAACATACAGAGCATGTATTTTGTTTGTGTTTTGTACATAGCATTCCTAGTTTTAATACTTGTCAGGGCTTTAGTTGTAAGATATTAAGGAGAAGGGAGTGTTCCCATCAGGGCATTCTAGAAAGGAAGAGGCTCGAAGCCCTGCCCCTTGCTTGAGACATTGTCTTCCACCATCTCTTTTGCCACATATGTCCTGCTTAGAGGAAGGAGACGTTTGCCAAGGAAAAAATGAACAGGAGCTGGTAACACTTCTTCAGGCCCCAAAGTCCTTATTCAACTCAATGGTTCCAGGGCTGATAAGGCAATTTTGCAGCCCTAGGTTTAGGCATCTGCGTCCCCAGAGGCCTCAGGCATTGCTACTCCTGAGGCTGTAGTGCTTCATATGCAGGCTTGCTCTCTTGAACTGAAAGCATTCCATGACCATTCAGCGCAGATTCTCCTGTGACCCCCCCCCCACACACACACACACACACACACTTTGAGGGGGAGGATGAAACTCCCTCAGTGTTATTGCAAGAAGACATCCACAGTTAGAAAATGGTCAGGGATGAGCCTGTGAGGGTCTGTCTCTCTTTGGAGCCCCCCAAATTAATTTGAGTAGAATCTTTTATCCAAACATAGAATCGTCACTATTATGAGCTCTTTGAATCCCAAGAAACATGCAAACATCTGCCCCACCACCTATCAGACCCCTTCTCAGGAGTGGTTCGGCCTGGCCCAGGAATTTTATCTGTTACTGCAAAGCTTTCTGCAAGCCATGGATTAGTCGTTAGTGTTTGGAATTTTTTATGTTAAGTACTTCACAGAGAAACTCAGTATTCTTCAGATTTTAAGGAGGAAGCTGTGTCTTATACATCACAGATATCTTCTCTGATTTTTTATATGGACACTTAAAATGCCGTGTCCTCTGCTTCTCACACAGAGGACACCTCTTTTACTTTATACAGAGTCAAGTATCAAGAAGTTGGGTGCTGGAGGGATTTCTTATGCCTAAGAAGTGTTATTTTTGACCCTCTGGATATCGAGGCTCACTAATTCAGTGTCACTCTCTCTCTCTCTCTCTCTCCAGTCTTTAGAACCTTAGAGGATATTTTCTTTGCTACCTCTTTAGAACCAGACTCCTAACCCCTTGCCCTGATAAACCCTGACCAGATGTTGTTCGTGTTTCACTGTTCCAGTCATCACTTGTGGGTTATCCCTGCTGGGTAGCCCTCGGCCAGCTCGAATACTAGAGTAAAGGATTTCCCTCTTGCATAGGCTACAGGTCACCTGAGACTGACATCAGGTCATCAGTGCTATAAAGCGAGGCAGCCAACGCCATTACATCAGTCTTTCGTGCCATGGAGCCCGAAGCAGAAGCAGTTTGCAAGTGCGTCAGTTGCCCATAGCCAGATTGAGGGAGAATACTACTAAAGCTAAGTGCCCCGTTGGGGATCCTTTTTCTTGCACTTAATTGATGTCCGAAAAAGTAAATGACTGTCTCCGTTGTGGAAAACAAATACCACACCGAGACTTTCATAATCTGTGTGTAACTTATCTAGGCCCAGACCACGAAGTCCCCAGTTGTCAGTTCTGTGCCTTATTTAACTCTTGGGCCATCCATAGAAGAGCTTATTTTGTAGCTAGGGAGGTTAGCTACTCAAGCAAAATGGCACCCATCGGTCAGTCGACTGTCAAAATTCCCAAAAAGAGAAAAGATAAGGAGAGACAGATCTCAGAAGGTTAGGCCCACAGATGAGACAAAGCAGAAGTCAGCCAGCCTTCCTTCCACTAGTTCAGAGGAACTCAGTGAGGTGCATTCGCACAGCACCTGAAGACAGCTGCAGAGCCATCGCAGGCATCTACCGAGACCTTCTGGAGTCCAGTACGCCACCAGATCAGGCTCTTTTGACTGTTTTGGCAGTCGCCAGCACATCGGTTGGATCCAGAGCCACTTTGCATGCACCTGCTTCCAAGGAGGCTTTTCGGGTGACTGACGCCAGGCCTAGACCAATGACCATGCCACCAGCAAAAAAACACTAGACCCATCGAATCTCTGAGGCCTAAGAGCAAGGCCACTCCTAGAAGATCCCCTTCTTCGGTGCCCAGTCTCAATAATTACTTTGAATGGCTGAAGATTTAATTACCCTCATCAGGGGTAACCAGTCTACTCCAGCTACCCCAGCCAAAATAGAGAGATCATTCATCTGAAGTGCTTTTGGAGTCACAGCCTGAGGAATCTGAATTTCTAGACCCAGACATTGAACAATGCCCCCTGACAGCCTTTGAGTATTGAGATGCTGAGGAATCCATTCCTTCAGCCCCCCCCTCCCCCCCAGACCTTTCTTTTGGGGAAACCTTAAATTCACTCAGGGAGCATTTCCATTGGGAGGCCCAACACTACCCCCAATCAAAGAAGAGACTGAGAGATTTCCTGGACTTGCCTCAACACAAGCCCTTAGCCATTCCACCCATCCTGGATGAGGTGGAAGATGCCTTCCTGGAATCTGGCATCACCCCTGATGCCCTACCTCCTGCACCCAGAAAACCTCACAGATAGTACAGGGTACCTGACTCCAACAGGTATCTGTTTAAGAACCCTGCTGCTGACCCAGAAGTCATTACCCAGGGGACCCAAAGGGGCTAGGACCAGCTCCTCCAAAAACCAATACCCTCTGACAAGGAGAGCAGAGCCTTGGACAGAGGATGCAAAAAAGTCTACACTTCAGTTACCTTAGCCATTAGAGCCCTCAGCTGTCAATTTCACATGCTCAAATTTCAGCAAAACACACTGAAATTAATAAAGCAAAACATTTCCATCTTACCAGAGTTTAATACTACCAGAGAACTAGGAGATTTGATCCACTCCAGCTCTCAAGTGGCAAAGCATTCCCTGCACTGTGGATATGATGCTCTAGATGCCTCTAGCAGAGCTGCAGTTTCACGATCAGTCATCAGAAGGCATGCATGGCTGAGAGAGTACCCTTTGCCTGACTAGGTAAAATCTAAGCTTTTGGATGCCCCCTTGGATAGGGAACTACTGTTAGGCCCAAAAGCAGAGGAAGTTATTAAAAAAAATAGAGGACAAGGCTAAGTCTATGCAGAGAATCAAAGACTTCCTGCAAGTACAGCCCCCCAGATTCAGCAGGAACTTTCCAACACAACACTGGTCCTTTCCTGCACAACCCAAAGCTGTGCCTAGGAGAGGGCGCAGAGATGGGCCCCCCCCCCCAGACAGCAACAGCAAAGCCAACAAATGCCCAGGCAGTGGTCCTCTACTACACCTAGGCAAGGGAGTTCTATATCCAATCCCTACTCCAAGGACCTACAATGACTCTCTCTCTCCTCTGTGCCCCTCCACCACGCCCACCAGGCTGGGAGGAAGGCTGTCCCTATTCTTAGACAAGTGGCAAACCATCACAACAGATCAGTGGGTATTAAACATCATTTCAAAGGGGTACAGATTAATTTTCAAAGAAAGCTCAAGATTTTCAGGATACCCAGGCTTACCTGCAAACCAAAGAGCAGAGGCCATACACCAAATTCAAAAATTCATTGCTCAGGGATCAGTGGAACCAGTGCCAGAGGAACAAGCAGGAAAAGGTTTCTACTCGAGGCTGTTTCTGGTACCCAGAAAAGAGGGCAATTTGTGCCCCAGTCTAGACCTATCCACATTTAAATATGTCCCCCCAAGTGCCAAAATTCAAAATGCTGACCCTTCAAAACCTATTACTTATGTTGGCTCCAGATGCCTGGCTAGTAACCATAGATCTCAAAGACACCTACTTCCGTATCCCCATCAGGGAGTCCTGCAGGAGTTACGTACATTTCAGAGCAGGCTCAGAACACTTTCAGTTCTCTGCTCTGCCCTTTGGCTTATCTACTGCTCCCAGAATCTTCGCCAAGTGCCTGGCCCCGGTCGTTGCCTTTTGCAGACAGCAAAACATCCAGATTTACCCCTATCTGGGTGACTGCCTCATTCCGGCAGACACCAAGGAAAAACTCCTGCAAGACCATTCCTTTGTCCAAACTCTTCTAACCTCTCTGGGTTCTCCATCAACAGAGAAAAATCCCATTTCCAACCCACAGGGCAGATTACCTTCATAGGAACTCTGCTGGACACAATTGCCCAAAGAGTCTTCCTCTCTGCAGAGAAGCAGAGCTGTCTGCCACTCTACTTTTCTTAGCTAGCGCTCAGGACACATCTCACAGCAAGGAAGTTCCTGCAAGCACTTGGGTACATGACTTCCTGCATCCTTCTGGTGCCATTAGCCAGGCTCCACATGAGAAAACTACAATGGTATCTCAAGAACCTATGGAGCCAACATTCCCAGTCACAGGAACACCAGCTGCCTCTAATCCCCTGCTTAAGGAAGGAATTTCTGTGGTGGGCAGAAGCTTGTACCCGGAACAGGGGGCTACACTTCATCACCATTCCCCAATGCCAGACCATCACCACCAACGCTTCAGACACAGACTGGGGGCTCATCTAGGAGATGTGTACTCAGGGCACCTGGGATCAGGGAGACTTTGCCCTCCACATCAACCTGAAGGAATTGCTAGTGGTGCACAAAGCTATAATAGCATTCAAGAGCCACCTCAGACCAGGAGTCATCTTGATCAAAACCGACAACACCACAGTCATATGTGGTACATTAACAAACAGGGGGGAAACACTCTCTTAGTGCCGCCTAGCTATGCTTATCTGGCAGACAGCTTCAACGATGGGTCTGTATCTGATAGCCCAGTACGTTCCAGGGGAGCACAACACCCTGTCAGACCACCTCAGCAGAAGTGTGCTGAACCCACACAAGTGGCAGCTACACAAGGTCACCTTCCTCTACATCACACACCTCTGGGGATTACCAGAGGTAGACCTCTTTGCAACATTTCAAAACAGGCAGCTAAACAGGTTCTGCTCCAGGGAATTCCATTCACGAGCATAGAAGATGGATGCTGTCTCCTTTCCCTGGGGCAACCTGTTTGTGTACGCTTTCCCTCCCTTACCACTGATTCCCAGGGTACTTTTAAAGATCAGGGAGGAAGGGCCAAGGACTATCCTCATTGCCCCAAACTGGCCCAGACAGCACTGGTACCCCTTAATCCTCAGCCTAACCAAGGAATTACCCATCAGCCTGCTTCTCACAGAAAAGCTGCTACCCCAAGAGAAAGGGTCAGTACTGTACCCAGGTCTTCACACACTCGGCCTATCTGCATGGCTTTTACCCCAGAGCCAGATAACAGGCTATTACTGAGCAAACAGGTCATGGATATCATTAAAGAGGTCAGAAGGCCCAGTACCAGAAAATCATATTCTGCTAAATGGAAAAAATTCACTGCATGGTGCCAAAATAAGGGTGAAAACAGCACCCATGCCTCTCTCACCTTGGTTCTGGACTACCTAGCGGAGCTCATGCAAAAGGGATTGTCTTGCTCCTCTGTCAAAATCCATGCCTCAGCTATCTCTGCTAATTCCCCAACAGAACAACCTATAGTCTCCCATCCTCTGTTAAAACAATTCCTTAAAGGGGTATCACACATTAGGCCTCCTTGGACGCCACCCACCCCAGCATGGGATTTGAACTTTATCCTCAAGAAATTGAACTTTATCCCCTTTTGAACCAGCTGCCTCAGCAGAAATAAAGCACCTCTCTTGGAAGACTGCCTTTCTGCTGGCCATAACCTTAGCTAGAAAGGGTTTCTGAACTGCAGGCTGTCATGGCCATTGAAGCTTTCATTATTTTCCATCCTGACAGGGTATCCCTTAGGACCAACCCCTCCTTTATGCCTAAGGTGATATCTGACATGGCTCTTAATCAGGCCATCCATCTCCCTACCTTCTTTCCAAACCCACAAAATAGGGGGGAAAGAATTCTCTTTACTTTAGACATGCACAGGCAGCCTAGATGCTACTTAGATAGGACCAAGTCTCTCAAAAAGACTGGCCAACTGCTGGTCAGCTTCACCCCTGGGGCAGAGGGGAAACCCATATTCAAACAGACCATTTCCAAATGGATATCACACTGCATCCATTTCTGCTACTCTTTTCATGGAAAGGTACCTCCCAAGTCAGTCAGAACCCATTCTACCAGGGCAGTATCACCTTCCACTGTCTTCCTCAGAGGTGTCCCTACCAGGGACATTTTGGGAGCTGCTACTTAGACATCTGTCCATACCTTCACAATACACTACCAGCTGGCTACCTTTTCCAAGTCTAGGGCAGGCTTTGCTTCAGCAGTCCTGCAGGGCATTATAGATTCCATTTAAAGCAGTACAAGCCTATTCGCCAGCTCCTTCACTGCATTCCTATCACCCTACCTTTCAGCTTTGAGAATCTTCCCACAAGTGATGACTGCAACAGTGAAAAATGAAGAACATAGTACAGTTGTGTACATTTACCATAAATGTAGATGTTCGAGTGTGTTCACTGTTGCAGTCCTGTTTCCCTTCCACCTTTCCCCCTTTATCTTTTCATTCTATCTTATGGCCTTACCAAGGGTGCCCTTCTTCAGGCCTTCTTGGAAGGGCTCCTAGGGGTTGGGGGCAAGAAAAACCTGATGTAATGGTGTCGGCTGCCTCTCTTTATAGCACTGACAACCTGACGTCAGTCTCAGGCGACCTGCAGCCAACTCAGGAGGGAAATCCTTTACTCTTCTATTCGAACTGGCTGAGGGCTACCCAGCAAGGATAACCCACAAGTGATGACTGCAACAGTGAATACACTCGAACATCTACATTTATGGTAAGTGTTCGCAACTGTACTTTCTATAGGCTGAACAGCTCCCACAATATTTCATGTAAGGATTCTGTAATTGATCTGACAGTAGTGTGTCTGGATCGAGCAAAGGAGGGTCAGACAGGTTCCAGCACCTAATACCATTCACACTGACTTGACAAGTAAGACTCTGATTCATTTTGGAACTCGGGTAGTTGGGAAAACATGACCAAAGACAAATGGTTCCTGCAAATAGTTTAAAAAAAAAAGAAAGAAAGAAATAATACCGTCTCAGCGAAACTACAGGAAGTGTTACTTTATTAAAATGAAACTCAGAGCGATAAGCTTTAACAATGTAACAGAGTTTGTCTTTAACTCTGAGGATCTTCTTGGATACCAATACCCAGACAGCCTTTCTTCCACAAAACGAAGCAGATCCTTTCAAAGGAGCTTGATTGTACCGTGAGAATTCCTTAAGGCAGTGGAGTACATTGCGTCTTCAATTCTGATATTACCTCTGGTAAGGTTACATACAAGAAGGCTTCAGTGGTATATCAGGAATGCCTGGAATAAATATTGCCAACCCCTAAAGGAGAAAGCCCCCATTCTACCTTGTATAAAGAAAGGGTTGTAATAGTGTAAGTGGATATGAGCCCTGGGTCCCTTCAGGCAAGATCACCTAAACCATACATTGACCACAGACTCAGACACATCAGACATGGATGGACTATGCAGCTCACTTAAAAAGGCTTAAGGTGCAGGATAAGTCAAGTGACTCTTTGGGGGGGAACAAAAAAATTGTTGTAAAAGCAATTGACATTCAAATCTTGCTCAGTTCTGCTGATGGATGGAGCCCTTTCTGTTTCAGAAAACCAGAGTTTGATTAGTAGTCCTTGTACTGTAGAAGCCAGACAGTGAGAAGTGAAGGGACATGGCCCTGTTGCCTCTCCTGGGGGAGAGGGGATGGGTGCAGGCATTTGGAAATTAATGGGTCAGTGTGGTTCCTCCACTGGAAAATGAGGAAACCCATTGCCATTCCTTGAGGATAGGTCAGGGCTGTTTGTTGGTAGTGCACCTTGTGAAAGTGAGAGGCATCCAGTGCACACCCACTTCCCTAGTGGTCTGATCATGAGAGTGGGATGGTAGAATATATCAGCCAAAATGCTGAACCACCCCTGATGGCTGCCTAAATGTTAACCAGTCACGGCCAACCCTTAGCCAGATAATAAGACAAGAAATTCTGGCATTCAAATGAGTCTGTGAAAAGACAAGGCAACTGCAGTGTAGTACATGAGCAAGTGGGGGGGGGGGGGGACTTAGTCATATCAACTGTGCAGACTTGTAGTGATTAACTGGAAAATATCATAAGACATGAACCTAAAAGTAGTTTAAATGCAATCTCACTCAGACTCCTTGGCGGGTGTTCTGAGTAGATCAGAATTGGAGTCCCATGAATGACTTTTGGATGCAGATATGGTCGTAGAACTTGTCCATAGGTGAGGTGTCCCATAGATAGACCTCTTTGCTTCTCCAAGTAATAAACAGCTGAAGTTCTGCTCTATAGCACCACACACAGAAGCACAGGCAGTAGCTGCTTCTTCATCACTTGCAAAGGCTTGTTTATGTGCACAATTTCTGTGATCCTCTTTATTCTGTCTGTTGTGAGCCAGAAGACAATGAGGGAGAGACCAGAGGTGCTAACATGAGCACCCTTTGCCACAGACACTTATGTTCTCCTTTCTTCTAACGGTGATTAGAAAGAAAACTGTTATGCTGCCTAAGCAAGTGGAGCTACTGACTAAAAACTAATAAGCTGTCATATACTGAAACATGAAGACTTTGCAGATCACATGATGGATGGTATGGCCTTACTTCTATTCAGGCACCAATTCTTAGAGGGCATAGCTAACATAATGAGAAGCTAGGAATTTTAATTAGCCAAGTAAAAAGATAATGTGATAGTGTTCAATCTCGCCGTTTGTTCTTACACATGGGTTCGGAGCCGATCCTCGGCTCCGTGCCGGCCTCTTGCAAGCTCTGCATCGAGAAGAAGCTCGAGACAATCTAATACCCACAATCCCCCTCTGCCTTTACCTCAGATCTAGTTTGCCGCTGCTGCGTTCGCATCGCTGGGAGCTAGCTCGAGCGTCTAAAGCTAAGATATAACTTTATTTGTTATATTTTATTGGATTTTCTTGTTCTATTTGATATATCTTGATATACTGAGTGATTGTGTTGTTGAGTGGTTAAATTCTCGGTACCGTTAATCTTTTTTATCGGTTAGAGTTTTTCGGGCCTACTCGGATTTGACTATATTACTGGACTTGTCTTTTTCTTGTAAAATGTCTGATAAGGTAAAATCAGGATTTAAGCGTTGTCAGTGTGGCCAGAAAATGTCAGTGACTGACGACCATAGTTCCTGCGTCTACTGCCTTGGCCCTCTCCACTTGCAAGAGGACTGTTCTATCTGTCACTCTTTTAGTGGGAGGGTCATGACAGATAGGCGCAGGAAACTCATGGACAGAGGTTTATTAAAACCTTCTTTTCAGGAGGCTCTGGATGCTTCTGACCAGGCATCGAAATCCTCTAAGGAATCGAAGACGTCGGAGCCCAAGTCATCGGCTCCGAGCTCTTCAGCAAAGGTTAGATCACCGGTTCCACAGACTTCGGGGCCGGGTGTTCAACTGGTATCGGTTCCTGTGCCTCGAGTCTTGGAACCGTGATGGAGCTCCCTCCTTCGACCTTATTGAGGTCGGCTCCGTCTTCGGTTCCTTCGACCCGTTCTTCTTCCAAACTCTCTGATATCGATGTGGATCGTGTGGTGCAGAAGTTATTGGAGCATTCGGCCCTGTCCAAACTTATTTCGGTTTCCACCCAATTGGTGTCGAAACTTGAAGGCCTCCCAGTGTCTCCATCCATTCCTCCTCCGAGACCTGTTCAGTCTTTGGAGCCGGAAGAGGCTGATCTTCTGATTGTGGAGCCCTCGGGTCCAGAACCGTCCTTTTCTCGGTCTGTTCCTCTCACCTCGACTCCGTCGGACCCGATACCGGAGTCTCGGAGCCGACTGTCTGTCCTTGGTTCCGGGGCCGAGAGTCGAACCGACGTTTCGGTTCCGACTCTTCCCCTCGGGGCCTCGGCGCGGATCGATTCGGCTCCGTCATCGGGTCGATGCCTTCGGTGCCTGTGTCGGGATTCTTCCCATTTCTTCGAACCGGGAGATTCTTCGATGCGGGACACGGGGGCGTGCGACCTAATGAGGAAGGTGTTGTCTACCCAGACAACCACATCAGTGGAAGCAACCTCTCCTCCCCATAAAGGGCCGTTATCCTCCTCTGCACCCACGGCCACATCCAAGCGTCGGGCACCAGTGTCTCAGCCACCCCTGGAGGGTGCCCCTCTTCCTCGGAGGCTTCTTCGGATGCTCCCCACGAAGAAGTCCCTAGGAAAAGATTGTGTAAGAGGAGACACTTGGATTCTCCACAAGAATCCTTGACATCTGATACTGACTTAGATGAGTCAGAAGGGTCCCCTAAGTCACCTTCAGAAGATGTCTCCTTTTCGGACATATTGGAGATCCTGAAACAGAGAGGTGACTGGCAGTCCCTTCCCCCTTCTGAGGATGAGTCAGTTTTGCTGAAGGCATTTGGTGCTCGCCCTTCCTCCTCCTGGGTCACTCCGCCGTTCGATGAATTAATGGAACTAATTGCTCGAAGGGCGTGGGAGGCTCCTGACACAGTGGAACCAGTCCCAAGGAAACCCAATAAATACATCACGGCACCTCAGGACAAGTCCTACTTGACAAAAGGAGTTCCAGTGGACGCTATGGTGGTGGCAGCGGCCACGAAAAAGGAGATGTCAGAGTCTTCCTCATCTGTCCATCCCCCTAATAAAGATTCTAGGATGATGGATAGATGGGAAGCGCATTTTAGTTCAGCGGCTTTTTCCATGCGATCCCTGAACTATTTGACCCATTTTACACGTCTACAGAGGGATCTAGTCAAAGAGTTGGGAGATACCCTCCAGGGTACTACAGATGCTGCTGTCTCAGAGAAAGTGACAGCGCAACTTAATACCCTTACATCCATTGTGAACTCGTCCATGAGGGTGATTTCCTCACGGCGAAGGTTCGAGTAGGGTAGCAGCTTCAGCGATTGCTCTTCAGACAATCCTGGATGCGCTTATGTTCCTTTTGGAAGCCTTCAAGTCTTCCTTTACTAACGCCCCATTTGACGGTGCCACTCTCTTTGGCCCCAAAGTAAAGGAGACCCTTACCCAGTGTGAACAGGAGGGAAAGACTCTGTCTGCTGTCGGAGTCCGTTTTTCCACCCCAACCAGACCGTACCCCAAAGGGCAACATGGTGGAAAAATGTGGTTTCGAAAACCCCAAGGAGCTTTCCCAGGCACACAGGGAGATGCCCCCCTAGAGGCAGAGGAGGGGGCAGAGGTGGAAGACGCCGCCCAGGCGGCAGAGGGGGTCCGCAACATCAAGGTGACAGGGATACACTCCCTGGTAAACCTTTCCAGCACTCCTGAGAGGAGGCCCGACTGTCCTGCTCTGGAGGCAGTCGGGGTCGCTTAGCTTTATACCCTCAGGCCTGGCAAAATATAACTACAGACAAGTGGGTAAAAAGCGTGGTTACCAGAGGTTACAACATACCCTTTCTATCCCATCCCATTCCAAAGAAAAGACTCCCAGATGTACCGCCCCATCTGCTCGAGCCAGCAGCTATAGAAATTTCAAAGCTGCTAGAAAAAAGAGTCATCCAACCAGTCCCAGCGGACCAGCAAGGATTCGGGACTTACTCAAGGTTCTTTTTCGTTCCAAAGAAAACAGGGGACTGGAGGCCCATCCTGGACCTAAGCTACCTCAATACCTTCGTCAGGAAGGAAAAGTTCCGAATGGTCACGCTTCAATCGATCCTTCCATTCTTACAGAAGGACGACTGGATGTGCTCAATAGATCTAGAAGATGCATACTACCACATCAAAATGGCCAGGGCATCCAGGGATCATTTGCGCTTCCGGCTGGGGGCCAGTCACTTTCAATTTCGAGCCCTGCCCTTTGGTCTGACCTCAGCCCCAGGGTCTTCACCAAATGCATGGCAGTGGTAGCGTCTCACTTGAGACGCCAAGGATTCAGGTGTTTCCTTATCTGGACGACTGGCTCCTTTCTGCCACCACCCAGCGTCAACTATTACAGGCCAGAGACTTTACTCTTCAGCTGTGTGTTCACCTAGGGATTTCCGTAAACTTGGAAAATCCTTGCTTCAACCATCACAAAATATTTTGTTCATAGGAGCAGAATTAAACACACGTCAGTTAATTCTAAGACTTCCCCCAGAAAGGATACTATCACTTCAGACTCACATCGTCTTCTACTTTTGTCAAGGAAATCTCCAGCAAAACTGGTACTGAAGGTTTTGGGACTCATGTCAGCCTCCCTTATTGCAATACCCTTGGGAAGGCTGCACATGAGAGTTCTTCAATGGCTACTGTTTGCACAATGGTCGTTTCAACAACTACCTCTAACACACGAGATTCTTATAACAAAAACATGCAAGACACATCTAAACTGGTGGCTTCAAACGTGCAACCTTTCCAAGGGGAGACCATTTGTGCTACCCACACCTACAGTTACGGTGACCACGGACGCTTCCCTGATAGGGTGGGGGGGCATCTTTCAGGGACAGACAGTCCAAGGCGAATGGACCAATTTGGAGTACAATCTGCACATCAATGTTCTAGAGTTGAGGGCAGTGTTTCTAGCATTGCAACACTTTGCTCCCCTTCTTCCTCTAGGAACTATTGCAGTTCAGACGGACAACATGTCGGTAGTCTGGTACATAAACAAGCAAGGGGAACCAAGTCCTATCAGCTATGCAGAGAGGCCATGAGAATCTGGCAGTGGGCGGAGTCCACGGGTCGCTTTCTAATAGCAACGCACATCCCGGGTCATCCAACGTCATAGCCGACAGGCTGAGCAGAGCAATTCTGTTACCGCACGAGTGGTCCCTAAAACAGTCAGTGGCGAAAGGATTTTTCGCGTGGGGCCAGCCTTCCTGCGATCTGTTTGCGTCTCCAATGAACGCCAAATGCAGGAGCTACTTTGCCCTATTACCCTCCAGGGGAAGTCCCCAGGACGCACTGATTCACGATTGGCCCCCGGGACTCCTGTATGCATTTCCTCCATTTCCCTGATATCAAAGTTTCTCCAGAAAGCCAGAAACCTACACAGGACAATAATCCTCATTGCCCCATTCTGGCCTCGTCAAATTTGGTTTCCCTTCCTGAAGACACACTGCATTCGGGGACCCTGGATTCTGGACCCAGAGCCAGATCTATTGACTCACTCGTCAGGGGCTCCCCATCCCGCTCCTGTCCCTCCATCTAGCAGCTTGGCTGCTCCAATTCCCAACTTAGCCAGGTCTGATCTTCTTTCGCCAGCAGTTCGAATATATTGGTGGCTTCTCATAAAGCTTCCACTACTAAAACATATTCTAGTAAATGGAAGCGATTTGTATTCTGGGCGAATACACAGCAAGTGGATCCTTTTATAGCTCCTTTGAATAAAATATTAGAGTTTTTAACGGACTTATTCCATCAGGGTGCTTCTCCTGCTACACTAAGAGTTCAATTGGCTGCCATTTCAAATTTCCATGTGGAAGAATGTGGGGCTCCTGTTATGGCCCACAGACTTTGTAAAGCCTTTTAAAAGGGGTTTTTCATATTAGACCACCAGTCAGATCTCCTACGTCACCTTGGAGTCTAAACTTGTTGTTATCCAAATTAATGTTGCCCCCCTTTGAACCTGCCTCTTCTTGCCCATTAAAATTTTTGTCCTGGAAGACTCTCTTTTTGGTAGCCATTACTTCTGCTAGGCGAGTATCTGAACTTCAGGCTCTCTCCATCAAGCACCCTTATTTGATCTTTCACTCTGACAGAGTTTCTCTTAGAACAAATTCATCCTTCCTCCCTAAAGTGTGTTCTATTAACAATATTAATCAGTCCATTGAATTACCCACTTTCTTCAAAAATCACTCCAACAAAATGGAGTATATGTTGCACAAATTAGATGTTCACAGACAACTAAGATTTTACTTGGATAGAACAAAAGATCACAGAAAAACTGATCAACTCTTTGTGGCTTTTGCTGATAGCAGGAAAGGACTAGCAGTTACCAAAAGCACTCTTTCTAAGTGGTTAACGGATTGTATAATCTATGTCTATGATTCTTCAAATCAAACTCTTTTGCACAAACCCAAAGGACATTCCACAAGGTCAGTGTCTACATCTTTGGCTCATGCAGCCCGCCTACCACTAGACGCTATTTGTGCGGCTGCTACTTGGTCTAAGCCACATACATTCATTTCTCATTATAAGGTAGACAAGGCTTCTAGGGACAGGGCAACCTTTGGTTCCACTGTGCTCAAGAACGACCTTCCGTGAGTTCCTCAGGAACAAGGAGCTAGGGACGCTACCCATGTGTAAGAACAAACGGCGAGATTGAACACTATCACATATAGAAGTTATGTCCTTACCATAACGTTCCATGTGGAGTGTTCATCTCGCCTTTTTTCTTACATTCCCACCCTCCCGCCCTTAAGAAGAACGTTCTTTTGATGCCTGGCCGGGAGCATCCTGCTACTGCTTGCAGATGTTGTGTACATAGTTGGCATGTATATATATATATATATATATGTCTATTTGTTCTTTCTATATATAGTTATGTATAGACCCTTATTTCTGTGCATATGTGATGTAAGCGTGAATGTGCTCTCTCTGGAGATTGGTTTGCTTGCAAACTAGATCTGAGGTAAAGGCAGAGGGGGATTGTGGGTATTAGATTGTCTCGAGCTTCTTCTCGATGCAGAGCTTGCAAGAGGCCGGCACGGAGCCGAGGATCGGCTCCGAACCCATGTGTAAGAAAAAAGGCGAGATGAACACTCCACATGGAACGTTATGGTAAGGACATAAGTTCTATTTCTCTTTGGTGCCAAAGTCAGAAGACCCTTCCTTAGCGTCAGTTTCTATGTTTTTGCAGTTATTTGTATGAGGTAATACAGGACTGGGTTATACTTCAGTGAGGGTACATCTGCCAGCCTGTACGTAGACCACCCCCCACACACACACACACACACACACACACACACACACGCATGCTAACATTGTGTTATTGATCATAACAGTTTGAGAGGGATTCTGCACTTTGACCAACCAAGGAAAGAAACTTCTCTTCCATGAGACTAGCTTTGTGTTGGAAACCATTAGCTACATTTTCCTTGAAATTCCTGAAATGGAGAGCAGCCATTCTGTTAACCGTCATATCAGCCAGGGGGAGGATTTTAGATTTACAAATGCTCATTTGTAAAGAGCCATTTCCGGTTTTCCATAAGGATGGAGTCGGCCTTAAGATAAACCATTTGTTTATGCCTAAAGTATTAACACAGTATAGCTACTCGTCTTTTCTCAAAACTGTCAAGACAGGAGAGAGTTTTGCATATTCTTGGTGTACACATGCTTACATAACTGAAGTACTGTTTAAATAGAACACAATATTAAGATTGCAGACCAGCTTTGCTGGTTGCAATCAGAAAGTAAGAAAAGACTGTACGTGATGTCAGTTTTCATTCGTTCTTCAGCAAATGGATTCTGATCCAGTCCTCTGTTCCAACTCTGATGCTTTTTGCAGATCATGGATACTGAAAACTCTCAAGCTCCTCCCTAGTCCCCCACCATACTTCAGATCATGTTTGCCACCTTCGCATATGGACGTGGTCGTTGTTAGCTGTCAAGCTTTTGTTTGTGATTAAAAAGATTTATATATTCCTAGCATTTTCTTTCATACTAAATAATTGTCCCCTCTTACCCTTTCTACACCTTTTTAGTGTAAGTTACCATTACCATTGGTGCTATTTTCTTTTCTTTTCTTATACCCCTGCAGTTGTCATTGATGGTAATTTTCCACTTTCTTCTTGTCTTTCTTTCTTTTAAAAAAATGTTCCTTTTCTTATCTCCAGGTTATATATTAGTTGGGAATGGCTGAAAAAAACATCAGGTTTTAAGAAATATAAGGCTGTGGCCACAAAATTCCTTTATCAGACACACATTATTTGAGCATTTACTGTCTAGGCCCAGCCCATTTGAATGCGTCTTGTGAAATTTGTAAGACATTTAATCCTTGGGCCCTGGTAGATCATAACAATAAACTAAATTTAAGATGTTTACTTACTTACTACCACATCTGAGACGGTATCTGGGGCTCAAACCCCCCAAAAATGGAGAACCACCTCTAAAGTTATCTAAACTGTCAGATACGACTACATTGGATCCAAAGTGAAACGCTTGGATGTTATGTAGTCCAATCTCGCCTACATTCTTACCCATGGGTTTGGAGCCGAATGTCAGCTCCGACTCGGCCAAAAGTTTTCTAGCTCGAAGTCTTTCTATTGGCTGGGCTAAAATGGTATCCCATGCTGCACTGCTCTATATCCCCAGATCTCGTTTGCCGCTCGTGTAGCTCGGACGTGGTCTCGCTCTTGGCTGTGGCTAAGTACCCTTTTTTCTTCTTGAGAGAATTTATTGCAAACAAAAAGCTATTTTAATAGCTATTGTTCGTTTGGTATTATTTTGTGGAAAAGTTGTGTGTCTGTGATTGTTTCTGTGGTATCCCACTAGCTGTTCCAACGGGCTAGGCCCATTTCAGTTAGAGGACCTAGTCTGTCCCCTTGCTTCCCTGTGTTACACACTTTCCGGACTAAACCGTTTAAAGTAGAGGTTTTAGTCCTACCCCCGCTCTTGTGTGTGTCAGAGGATCGTTCGTTAGAGTTTTTTGTTAGTGGTAGTTTTTTCAAGCCCTAAGTGTGGTGTAAGTCTCTGTTTTTCCAGTTGGTTCCGTACCTGTAATTTTTTGTGTTGGTGATTGGTGGTAGTTGGTTACGATGTCTAAAGATTCTAAGGAGCACAAGCCCTCGGGCTTTAAGAAATGCTCAAAGTGTGGCTATAAAATGTCCATTATTGATGGACATTCTGTCTGTGTATATTGTCTGGGAGCAATCCATCTCCAGGAGTCATGCAGATTCTGTCATGCATTTAGTCCAAGGGTCCTTCAGGAAAGAAAGAATAAGTTGATTTTGAAGGGACTTCTGAAACCCTCCTTCAAAGAGGGTCTGGAAACTGCTTCCAGCTCTAAAGCTAATACCACAAAATCAAAAAAGAGGTCTCCGGCTCCTTCAGTCTCCTCAGAGCCACCGGAGAAAAAGCTAAATCAGCTTCGACATCCTTGGCTCCACTGTCCTCGGGGCCACAGGAAGTGACAGTGGTGATGGAACCGGCGTCGGCTCCAATCATATTGGAACCTATTTGGAGCCGATCGCCTAGTATTAGGCAAGTATCACCTGAGAGGAGGTGTCGATCTCCCTCCCTGTCCTCCAAATCCTCCAGGACATTATCGGATGTGGACGTCGATAGAGTGTTGCAGAGACTTCTTCAGTCGCCGGTCTTGACAAAATTGTTCTCTGCTCCGTCGCAGTCTGCTCCGGAGCCCATCCTGCAACCTACTTCGATACTTCCTCCTCCGAGCACATCCCAGCCTTTGGAGCCGGAGTGCTTGGCTCTGTGTGATGTCTCCAGGTCAGTTTCGATGGCCCCTCCTGGCTTATTGGTGCCAACGTCAGCTCCGACCCCGTTGGCACTGTCCACGGGATTCAGGACTCAGGATTCTTCAGTCAGACCCGAGGGAGAGGCTTCGGGACATTTCTCAGTTCCTAGTTTCCCTCTCGGCACTTCGGCACGGGAAGTCCAACTCCTGTCATGGCTTCGGAGGCTGGTCGCTCCTTGAACTCAGGGGGACCAGCCTTTGAGGCCATGCGGAGTGCGCTGGGCAGATCGTCAGCGACATCATGCAGGTCGGTCATTCTGTCCCCTACTACTCCGGTGCGGGTCTCTGATCACCACCTATCTTTAGACAGCGGAGCCCCAAGGCCTCAGGGTACCTTCATGAGTGGTCCCCAAGTTTCTGAGGGCCCCTCAGAGTATTTGCCTGAGGAGTCCCCTAGAAAGAAAACATGCACGAGGAAGCACATAGACTCCCAGGATGAGTCTCTCACATCAGATACTGACCTCGAGGAATCGGAGGGGTCCCCCAAGTCATCCTCTGAGGATGTTTCTTTCTCTGACATCCTAGAGATCCTGAAACAAAGAAGTGACTGGCCGTCCAAAGCCCCCTCCGAGGAGGAGTCGGTCTTCCTGAAGGCCTTCACTGCTCAGCCCTCCGCCTCCTGGGTTTCTCCACCCTTCAACGAGCTCCTGGATTTGATTTGTCGAAGGGTGTGGGAGAATCCTGACTCTGTTGAACCAGTCCCCAGGAGACCCAATAAATTTCTGTCTGCTCCCCTGGGTAAGGAGTTTCTATCCAAGGGAGTCCCTGTGGATGCCATAGTGGTGGCAGCGGCCACTCAGAAGGAATTAGCCGAGACTTCTTCCACCGTCCATCCTCCTAACAAGGAGTCTAGGACCATGGACCAGTACGGGAAGCATACCCTCTCTTCAGCGACCTTTACCTTACGGTCACTGAATTATTTATCTCACTTTATACGGCTCGAGAGAGATCTCCTCAAGGAGCTTGGAGATACTCTCATGGGTAACGTTTCTGAGGCGGTGACCCAGACGGTTAACGCCCAGGTGTCTACCCTCAATTCCATTGTTAACTCCTCCATGAGGCTGATTTCATATGCAGCCGAGGGAGCGAGTAGGGCAGCAAGTTCAGGAGTCGCCCTTAGGAGACGGGCCTGGATGCGCCTTTGTCATTTCGCGGAGGCCTTCAAGTCTTCATTCACTGACGCTCCTTTTGATGGTTCCTCTTTGTTCAGAACCAAGGTGAAAGACACCCTCACCAGGTGCGAGCAGGAGGGAGGAGTCCATTTTTCCCTTCCCTCTAGGCCTTATCCCAAGGCCCAGAGGGGTGGAAAAATGTGGTTCAAGAAATCACAGAAGTTTTTTCCCGGTGCACAAGGTGAGTCCCCCTCCAGAGGCAGAGGAGGGGGGTTATTCAGGGAGACGCCACCCTAGAGAGGGGGTCGAATCTCGTTATACCCGGAGGCATGGCAAGACATCACCCAGGACCAATGGGTTTTACGAATAATTTCCGGAGGTTATGTCATTCCCTTTTCGTCAGACCCCCCTCCAGTCAGAAAAATCTCGGATGTTCCACCCAGTCAAAGGGATTACGCAGCTTCAGAAGTTTCAAAGTTGCTAGAAAAAGGAGCTATCCAACATGTCCTCTCAGACCAGATTGGATTAGGGACTTACTCAAGATTCTTTTTGATGCCGAAAAGAACAGGGGACCTGAGACCCATATTAGATCTCAGCCGATTGAACAACCATGTACAAAAGTCCAAGTTCCAAATGGTCACATTGCAGTCTATTCTCCCATTGTTGGGAAAAGAAGTATGGATGTGCTCCATCGACCTCAAGGATGCTGACTACCACATCAAAATGGACATTTCCAGTTTCGAGCCCTGCCCTTTGGTCTTACCACAGCCCCCAGGGTGTTCAAATGCATGGCAGTGGTGACTGCTCACTTGAGACGTCAAGGATTCCAAGTGTTTCCATTTCTGGACGACTGGCTCCTTACTGCCACCACCAGACATCTACTAATTCAGACCAGGGACACCACTATAAATCTGTGTCAACAGTTGGGCATAGCAGTGAACTGGGAAAAATCTGCCTTGTTGCCCTCACAGCGTGTCATTTTTATAGGTGCAGAACTAGACACCGTCCTCATGCGGGCATTTCTACCACAGGAAAGGATCAGAGCCCTACAACAACAAGTTCACGCCCTGCTCCCTCTGAGAAGAGCGAAGGCAAGATGGGTTCTCCAACTGTTGGGGACTATGGCCGCGACGATTATGTTAGTTCCTCTAGCAAGGTTACATATGAGACTCCTTCAGTGGCTTCTCTTTGCCCAGTGGTCTCTTCAACGTCTTCCTCTTTCTCACCCTATTCTACTTACGGACAGGTGCAAACAAGATCTCAGTTGGTGGCTTTGCACCGACAATCTGGACATAGGAAAGCCCTTCGTTCCAGTGCCCCCAATTGCCACGGTGACCACGGATGCCTCCCAGATGGGGTGGGGGCATTATCTAGGCAGGACAGTCCAAGGCACGTGGCAAGAGCAAGAGATGCATCTGCATATCAATGTCCTGGAGATGACAGCTGTGCTACTTGCGTTGCAGGCACTTCAGAGCTTTCTTCCTCTCGGGACTATTGCAATCCACTCGGACAATATGTCAGTGGTGTGGTATCTGAACAAGCAGGAAGGAACCAAGTCCATATCCCCTGTGTAGAGAGGCCATGCGAGTGTGGCAGTGGGCAGTGTCTTCCCAACGTTTTCTGGTGGCAATGCACATTCGGGGGAAGTCCAACGTGATCGCAGACAAGCTAGGCAGAGCTATTCTGATGCCTTACGAGGGGACCCTGTGCGGAACGGATCTTCTGCAGGTGGGGTCAGCCTTGTTGCGACCTTTTTGCCAGCCCCCTCAATGCCAAAATGCAGCAGTTACTTCACGTTGATCCCCCCTCTGGGAGTCACCCAGGGAAGCTCTAGTCCACAATTGGCCCTCCTTTCTACTATATGCCTTCCCTCCGGTCCCCATGCTGCCAAAGGTTATTCAGAAAGCGCAATCCTTGGGAAGCAGAATTATTCTGATTGCCCCACACTGGCCTCGTCAGATTTGTTTCCCCTTTCTCCATCCCTACCTCGTGGACGCTCCTTGGATTCTGGACCCACAACCAGACTTACTGACACACATGTCAGGGCAGCTCCATCCCTCTCTGAGGATCCTCTGGTTGACAGCCTGGCTACTCCACTTCCGTCATTAGTTAGGCTTCATCATTTCTCGCTGGAGGTAGTTCATATTTTATCTTCTTCTCATAAGCCCTCGACCAGGAAGATTTATTCCAGCAAATGGAAGAGATTTTCAATTTGGGCTCATACCCAAAGGACTGACCCTTACATGGCTCCAATTTCATCTGTTTTGGAGTTCTTGTCTATGCTTTTTCACCAGGGCTCAGTGGCCGCCACCATTAAAGTCCAATTGGCGGCGATTTCTACCTTTCATGTCGCAAATGAGCCTAGTCTGATGGCTCATAGACTCTGTAAGGCTTTCCTGAAGGGCACTCTCTTACTTCGTCCTCCAGTATTGGAACCTGTCATGCCTTGGGATTTAAACTTTGTTCTACAGGCTCGTACTTCATCCCCCTTTGAACCTGCAGCTACTTGTGATTTAAAATTCTTGACCTGGAAGACTGTCTTTTTAGTAGCCATCACGTCAGCCAGACGCATTTCAGAGTTTCAAGCTCTATCAGTCAAACCCCCATACTTGATTTTTCATAAGGACAGGGTTTCTCTTAGATCGAACACCTCCTTTCTTCCCAAAGTGGTGTCAATCAGTAACCTTAATCAATCCATTGAATTACCAGTGTTTTTTCCCCAGTTCTCAAACAAGGCAGAATTCAAATTCCATCAATTGGATGTACACAGACAACTACGTTTTTATCTGCACAGAACGAAAAACCTCAGAAAATCTGATCAATTGTTCTGTTTCCTTTTTGGAAAACAGAATGGGGTCTCCTGTTTCCAAAGTCACTCTGTCCAGGTGGATCTCCAGCTGTATTTCCTTTTATTCCTCAGGGGGTAAAGATTTACCATTTCCGGTGAAGGCTCACTCTACTCGGTCTGTATTTACATCTACAGCCTATCAGGCCAGATTGTCTATGGATGATATTTGTGCTGCGGCTACTTGGGCATCTCCTCACACCTTTGTTACTCATTACAAGTTGGATGTGGTATCTAGGGGCAGGTCTTCCTTTGGTTCCACAGTGCTCAGGAGTATTTTCCACTGAGCCTCCCAGGATTTAGGTGCTAGGGACGCTGTCCCACGGGTAAGAATGTAGGCGAGATTGGACTACATAACATCAAGAAGTTATGTACTCACCATAACGTTCGATGTATGTAGTCCATCTCGCCTCACATTTCTTACTTACCCCCCCCCTTCCCCCTTCCTGAAGGATCTGGAGGTTAGGTCTGGTTTCAGAGCTGTCTTAATTCTTGGTTTGTTCTTCCTTTTTTTGGGTGTTGTTATGCATGGAGAGTGAGTGCTGGTGTTCGCAGCAAACTAGATCTGGAGATATAGAGCAGTGCAGCATGGGATACCATCTTAGCCCAGCCAATAGAAAGACTTCGAGCTAGAAAAGTTTTGGCCGAGTTGGAGCCGACATTCGGCTCCGAACCCACGGGTAAGAATGTGAGGCAAGATGGACTACATACATCGAATGTTATGGTGAGTACATAACTTCTTGATCTGGCATCTTCTGATGCCAAATTTGCATTGTCGGATCTTATCCACACTGATCCAAAGTGGCTTCCTGAGACCAGATGTGCTTTGTCTCTGGATCCTGTCCTTTACTGCCTTCCATCTTCTTTCCTAGAGAGATGTCACAATTCTAGGACCTCATCAATTGCTTCCTCTTTTCATTTATCCAGAATCCTGACCAAAGCAGATGTGGATAGGATGAGGAAATTTCTCTCAATATACATTCAAATGGGAGTTCTCCTGCCTCCTACCCCATCAGGTCTGGAGATGTTTACCAGTACTACTCCACCTATTTTGGCTTATTCTCTGATCCAACCTTTGGTTTCAAAGCAGTTGGAGCCGAGAATCCTGGAGCCATCCATTTCAGATCCAAAGATCATTCTCTTCCACTCCAGTGCCATCTCTGGGTGGACTGGCTCAGAGTATGTCAGAGCATGATGACTCCCAGAGCCATACTGTCGTTACCAGATCCGAGATGTTGGAGTCTACTTTGTAATTGTCGCAGTCTCTGCCCTCTTGAGTCCCTGTAGTGGACAGCTCGTCTCTGACCCCTGCCTTGAGTGATCTGCCATCAGTTCAGAAGGAGCCACCAGTCCGGAAGCATGTCTTTTCAGAACCATCGGCCTCTTTTTCTCTGGGGCATTCTACTTTTGAGGAGGTGGAGAGAGTTTTCTCTGCGTCTGGAGGAAGAATTTCCCAGACCCCCCCCCCCCCCCGATCCTTCTTTCCAAACCCATCTTTCTTTGGGTCTTGAGCCTCAACATTCTACTCCACAAGGACAGCCAGATGAAAGTCTCCGGGATACCCACCATAGTATACTCGTATCTTCTGATACTTCTTCAGAACATCCCACCGAAGAAGTCTCTAAGACGAGAAAGTGCAAAAGGAAGCACTTAGACTCTCCCCAAGAGTCCGTCGTGGAAGATACTGATTTTGATAAGGGGGGAATGGTTCTCAAGATCACCTCATGATAATGTCTCCTTTGGAGATATCCTGGAGATCTCCCAGCAAAGGTGTGGCTGGTCTACCAATGACTTTTCCCAAGAGGAATCAGTATTTGTGGAAACCTTTGGATCTGGCCCATCTACCTCCTGGGTGACTCTGCGTGCCGATGGCCTCATTAACTTGATGTCTTGTTGGGTGTGGAAGGAACCTGACTCTGTTGGGCCATTCCCCAAGAGAACAGACAGGATTCTGGCACCACCCAAAGGTAGGGAATTTTTGAGTAAAGGAGTACCAGTAGATGCCATAGTTGTAGCGGTGGACACAAACAGGGAAGTTACAGAACAAAGTTCCTCTCTTCATCCCCCTATTAGGGAGTGTGGAGCACTGGACAGATTTAGAAAGTGTGTATATGCTTCAGTGAACTTTGTACTTCTGTCACTGAATTATTTGGCACACTTCAGCAGACTGCAGAGGGATTTGATTAAGGAACTTACCAAATCCTTTTTGGGGCCATAGCTTTTGAGGCAGATAGTTCCATTGCCTCACATTTGGCTACCTTACAGTCTATTTCAGATTCTTCCATGAGGTTCATTTCACATGTAGCTGAGACATTTCCATTAGGACACATGCCTGGATGCATCTTTGTGATTTCGCAGAGCCCTTCAGGTCTTACTTTGCCAATGTTCCCCTTTAAAGGACTTTTGTTTGTCCCCAAGGTTAAAGACACACTGTCCAGGTGTGAGCAGGATGTTAAGATCCTGTCTGCAGTGGGCTTACGTTTTTCATCTCCTTAAAGAACCTTTTCGGAATCAACAAGTTAGTCCAAAAATGTGGTTCAGAAAGTTACAGTAACCTTTCTGTGATCCACATGGAGATAGTTCCCCCCAGGGTAGATGGGGAAAGCTCTAATGTAAGACTCCACTTGCACGACAAAGAGACCAGCAAAATCATGGATCTCTGACGGATCCTACCAGCGCTTCTAAAATGAGGTCCGATTGTCCACCTCTGGAGGCAGTCAGGGGTTGGCTATCCCTGCACCAGAGAGCCTGGCTAGAGATTACAAAAGATACACAGGTGCAGAGGATTATTTCCAGAGGATATATAATATCCTTTTTCCCTTCTACCCCCTTTGAGTAAACAAACTTCCTGATGTTCCAGTCAAGTCAGAGAAAAGTAGCAGCACTAGAAATTAAAAAAAAGCTGCTAGAAAAAAGTCATCCAAGAGCCCCCCGGACCAGAAAAAGATGGAATCTACTCAAGATTCTTTTCAGTGCCGTTGAAAATAGGGGACTAGGGACCAATTTTGTATCTCAGCAGTCTGAAGAAATCAGTTCAGCACACGAAGTTCCGGATGGTCACCTTTCAGCCCATTTTATCTTTCCTGCACAAGGACGACTGGATGTGCTCAGTAGATCTTCATGATGTGTAATATCATATAAAAATGAACAGACATTTCAGCTGGAGCCAGTCTTTACCCATTTGGAGTTCTGCCCTTTGGCTTCACCCCAGCTTTTAGGTCGTATACATAATGCATTGCAGTAGTAGCAGCTGACTTAAGACTGCAGGGACTACAATTGTTTCCTTACTTGGGCGACTGGCTCATAACCGCTTCAACCAGGCATTTTCTAATAAAAGCCCTAGATTATGTACTGTAGTTATGCCATCACCTGGGAATTACCATCAATCACAACAAATCACAGCTAGAACCACCTCAAGTATTAGAGTTCATAGGGGTCTTGTTCAATATGATGTCAGTGACAGCCTCCCTTCCCCTTACCAAGGGTACATACTATTCAATTTCAAGTCAAAAAGATAATTCAGAATCCTTCTCCATCAGTTTGATTGATTCTCCAAGTCTTGGGGTTGATGTCTGCAGCTGTACTTCTGGTTCTGTTAGCAAGATACCAGTTGAGAAGTCTTTAATGGACCCTAGCAACTCAGTGGTCTGTTCTGTACCAGCCTTTGTCCACCCGGGTCAGAATAACTCAGGCATGCAAAAAATACCTCTTGTGGTAGATTTACTCTGATCAGATTTTACAAGGCCGCCCCTTCATTCTTCCTCAGCCCAAGGCCATAGTGACCACAGATACCTTGGGTGGGAGGAGGCACTTCTTGGGAAAGACAGGCCAAGGTACCTGGTCCTCTGAAGAGGGTAACACGCATATGAATTTCCTAGAAATGAAAGCAGTACTCCTAATGTTGCAGACCTTCCAAGACTCCCTCCCTTCTGGGGACTATTGCAATTCAAACAGACAGTGTCAGTGGTCTGGTACATCAGCAAATGAGGAGGAACCAGATCTTACCCCTTCTGTCAAGAAACTCTGAGAATGTGGCAGTGAGTGATCTCATCCAGTTGATTTCTGATAGCAGTGTACATTCCGGGGAAATCCAGTGTGATAGACAAGTTGAGCAACTCATTTTTATTGCCTCCTGAGTGGTCTTTCAATATGAAAGTTGTGGAAAAGATATTCTGCTAGTGGGGCCAACCTTGCTGTGACCACTTTGCATTTTCCCCTCAACAAGTGCAGCTGGTTCTTTGCCCTGACCCCCCCCCCCCACCACCACCAGGGGAATCACCAAGAGACTCCTGTCTTTCACGATTGCCCCCCCCCCCCGGCAGCCTCCACGTTTACCCCAACTCCTCTAATCCCCAAGTTTCTCCATAAAGCATCTGTATTGAAGAGCACAGTCATCCTCATTGCCCCTTATTGGCCTCATCAAATTTAGTTCCCCTTTCTTTGTCCTCATCTAGTTTGCCTACCTTGGATTCTGGATCCAGTTGTAGGCAATCCTGTATTACCCGACAGACATGATTCACTAGGACATTTTAGACCTAAAGTTGACTGCATGGTTTCTGCACTTCTCTTGATAGCCAGACAATACTGGCTCTCCTCTCCAGTCCATCACATTCTTTTGTCTTCTCATAAAGCTTCCACTAGGAAGATTTATACAAGTAAATAAAAAAGATTTGTTTTTTTGAGCACAACAGCAAGTCATTAACCCTTTTTTAGCACAAGTACCTAAAGTTCTTGAGTTTTTAACTACAATTTTTAATGAAGGGGCTAGCACCTTGACTGTTAAGGTACAACTGGTAAAGATCCAACTCCACCATGGGGTTTGAATTTAGATGTTATGTGATCCTATCTCGCCTACATTCTGTACTGATGGGTTCGGAGCCGATCCTCGGCTCCGACTCGGCACGCTATACTATAGAGCGAAGTCTCTAATTGGCTGAGCTATTCTACATCCCAGGATGCACCACTACTGCTTCCCCAGATCTCGTTTGCCGCTTGATAGCAATAGACGTGGTCTCGACTTGGCTGGGCTAAGTACTATTTACTAATTTTCTGTCAGAAATTTCCTAATTTTTCACCCAAAAGCTGTTTTAACAGCTACTTGTTGTTTCTTAGTGTTTTTTGTGGAGTTTGTGTGAATTTTGTTACCGCTAGGTTCCCGCTTTATTTAGTAAGGGTTTCCTCGCGCTCTACTTCGGGCTGTGTTACACCTCTGTGTTGCTTAATATTTGTGTAGCAATTGTTTCTCTAACGTCAAGGTCCCGTTTTAGTTAGAGAGGCCTTGCCCTCGCGCTCTGCCAGAGCTGTGTTATAGTTTTCTGCCAGTGGGCCTATCCTGTTTAAATTAGAGGGATTGGTATCTCTGTGGTAGTTTTTTTGTCCTAGTCTTTTTTTTGGTAGTGTGTTCTTGTAGTGATGTCGAAAGAACATAGGCCTTCGGGTTTTAAAAAATGTACCAAGTGTGGGTAGAAGATGTCAATCACGGATGACCACTCTCTATGTGTTTATTGCCTAGGCCCTAAACACCTTCAAGAGTCGTGCAGTGTATGCCACGCTTTTTCTTCTCATGTCCTCCAAGAGAGGAAAAACAAATTGATATTGAAGGGGCTTATCACCCCTTCTTTTGAGGAGGCTTTATCTTCTTCCCCCTCTCCTTCCAGGAAGAAGAAGTCTTCGGCTCCGACCAGTCCGTCGGAGCCGACAGTAAAGAAATCAAGGCGGGCTTCTCCGTCGGCTCCACGGACTTCGGAGCCGAGGTCGGAACGGTCTGCCTCGATGCCTCCAGCCTTGACTCCTCTGTCTTCGGAGCTGAGCGCTCGAGCATCGAGAGGCGGGTCACCTTCTCCGGCTCCATTGGGTTCAGAGCCGAGAAAGGTCGCTCGCTCAGACTCTTCTACCGCTCGCTCAGACTCTTCTACCTCGGCGCCGAAGTCCCCGTCGGCTCCGAGGGAAATTGCTGTGCTGGTGGAATCTCCCTCGGCGCCGATACTACTTGAGACTATTCGGAGCCGGTCCCCCAGTCTTTCGGAACCGGCAGGGAAGTCAACTCGGGCCCGATCGGTCTCTTCTCGGTCCTCGAGGATGTCCGATTCGGATATAGACAGGGTGCTTCAAAGGCTGTTTCAGTCTCCAGTCTTCCAAAAGTTAGTCTCGGCTCCAGCCCAGTCGGCTCCGGAGCCGATTGTCCACCCTGTTGTCTTGGTTCCTCCTCCAACAGCCTCGGCACCATTGGAGTCGGTGTTGGTGGAGCCGGTGGAGGTTTTCGGGTCGGCGCCGACCCTTACTCCAACCCCGACCTTCGGGTACACGGACCTCCTCGGTCAGCCCCGGGGGTGACGCTTCGAGTCCGATGTTTTCGGTTCCGAGCCTCCCTCTCGGTGCGTCGGCCGCGGAAGGGCCGTCTACTGTTGTGGCCTCGGGGATCGGACCTTCCCAGGACTCGGGGGGGGGGGGGGGTCCGGCCTTCAGGGCCATGAGGAGTGCTTTGGCCAAATCTTCCTTGGCTACCTCCACTGTCTCTCCGGCACCTTCCCTTGGCACGGAGACTGGTTCCTTTGTTGTCCCCCTGTCTACAGACAGCGGAGCCCTGGGGCCTGAGGTCACCCCCATTGGGGGTTCCCCCCTTCCTGCAGGTCCTTCCGAGGCTTCTTCGGAGGAACCTCCCAGGAAGAGACAGTGCAAGAGGAAGCACGTCGACTCCCCGGATGAGTCTCTCACCTCTGACACCGACCTCGATGATGCGGAGGGGTCCCCCAAGTCGTCCTTGGATGATGTCTCCTTTGCAGACATCTTAGAAATCCTCAAGCAACGAGGCGACTGGCAGTCCAAACCCCCTTCTGCTGAGGAGTCGGTATTCCTCAAGGCCTTCGGGGCTCAGCCCTCCGCCGGGTGTCTCTGCCCTTCGATGAGCTTCTAGATTTGATCTCTCGAAGGGCGTGGGAGCACCCGGATTCTGTGGAACCGGTGCCAGCTCGCCCCAATAAATTTCTTTCAGCCCCTCCCGAAAAGGAATTCCTCTCTAAAGGTGTGGCTGTAGATGCTCTGGTGGTGGCATCTGCTACCCAACAAGATGTGGCAGAGGCATCTACGTCCGTTCATCCTCTTAATAAAGAGTCTAGGAGCATGGATCGGTACGGGAAGCGCACCCTTACTTCAGCAGCCTTTACTTTAAGGTCTCTGAATTATCTGACGCACTTCACCAGACTTCAGAGGGATTTGGTCAAGGAACTTTCAGATACCCTCTCTGGTAACCTACCTGAGCAGTTGGCCCAGACGGTTAGCTCTCAGCTGGCTACCTTATCATCATTATCGAACTCGTCCATGAGGCTCATTTCGTATGCAGCCGAAGGGGCAAGTAGAGCGGTGGGAACAGGTGTTGCTCTACAGAGACAAGCCTGGCTCCGCCTGTGTCACTTTGCGGAGGCCTTCAAGTCTTCCTTTGCCGACGCTCCCTTTGATGGGTCCTCTTTGTTTGGACCCAAGGTAAAGGACACCTTGACCCGCTGTGAACAAGAGGGTAAGACTTTGACTGCCATAGGGGCACGCTTTTCCACTCCCTTCCGGCCTTATCCCAAGGCTAGAAGAGGGGGGAAAATGTGGTTCCGTAAATCTCAAAAGACTTACCCCTCACAGCAGGATGATTCCCCTTCTAGAGGCAGAGGAGGGGGAAATTTTTCAGGGAGACGCCGTCCCAGAGGCGGCAGAGGCCCCCGCAACACTGGAGACCGCAAGTCCTTTCGTGGCTCCTCAACCTTCCAGCATCCCTGAAGGATTGCCCGACTGCCGCTCGAGCCAGTCGGGGTCGTTCGAGGCACCTAAAGGCCTGGGAGAATATCACTCAGGACCGATGGGTGCTCCGGATCATTGCCGGAGGTTACACCATCCCTTTTTCTCAGCCCCCCCCCACCATCCCGGAAAATCCCGGACCCACCACCCAGTCAACAGGATCTCGCAGCCATCAAAATTTCAAAGCTGCTTCAAAAAGGAGTCATCCAACCGGTCCCCGAAGACCAGACCGGATTAGGGACTTACTCAAGATTCTTTTTGGTGCCAAAAAAGACCGGGGACATGAGGCCCATCTTGGATCTCAGCAAACTCAACCGTTCTGTCAAGAAGTCCAAGTTCCGGATGGTCACCTTACAATCCATTCTCCCGCTGCTGAAGGAAGGTGTTTGGATGTGCTCCATAGATCTCAAGGACGCCTATTATCATGTCCTGATAAATCAGGCGTCCAAGAGACACTTGCGCTTCAGCCTGGGAGACAGTCATTTCCAGTTCCGTGCACTGCCCTTTGGTCTCACCACAGCCCCCAGGGTGTTCACCAAATGTTTGGCGGTGGTGACTGCTCACCTGAGAAGTCTAGGATTCCAGGTGTTTCCATCGTGAGCGACTGGCTCCTAACTGCCACCTCCAGGCGTCTACTCTTACAGAACCTAGCAGCCACTATATCTCTAGGCAACTCCCTAGGAATCACCATCAGTTGGGAAAAGTCTGTGTTGCTGCCATCTCAGCGCATACGGTGTATCAGAGTAGAGATAGACTCAAAACAAATGCGGGTCTATCTTCCTACAGAGAGGATAGAAATATTACAATCTCAAGTTCGAGCATTGCTCCTCAAACGCCGAGCCCCAGCCAGGATGGTCCTACAACTGTTGGGTTCCATGTCGGCAACCTTTCTCCTAGTTCCCTTAGCAAGATTGCATATGAGGATTCTCCAGTGTCTCCTGTCAGTCCAGTGGTCTTATCAGGATCTACCTCTCAGTCACCTCATTCTGATCACGGAGACGTGCAAACAGGACCTCCGTTGGTGGCTTCTTTCCTCCCACCTGGATCAGGGGCGACCCTTCGTTCCCCCTCCTCCAGTGGCCACTTTGACTACGGACGCCTCCCAGACGGGGTGGGGGGGACATTACCTGGGCAGGTCAGTCCAAGGCAAGTGGCACCCCGACGAGAGTTCTCTCCATATCAACATACTGGAAATGAGGGCGGTGCTTCTATCGCTACAAGCACTACACAGTTACCTCCCCCAGGGCATGATTGCCATTCAGTCCGACAACATGTCAGTAGTCTGGTAACTGAACAAGCAGGGAGGGACCAGGTCCTACCCCCTTTGCAGAGAGGCCATGAAAGTATGGGATTGGGCGATTGCAACCAACCGTTTCTTGGTAGCAACACACATTCCGGGGAGATCCAATGTGATAGCAGACAGACTGAGCAGAACTATTCTCTCCCCGCACGAGTGGTCTCTGAACGACAGAGTGGCAACTCAGATTTTCAGAAAATGGGGAAATCCTTGTTACGACCTCTTTGCAACTCCTCTCAACACGAAATGTCAACAGTTCTTCTCTCTCACCCCAGTTCTGGGGGATTTTCCCAAGGACGCCCTAGTCCAAGCTTGGCCCACCGGCCTACTGTATGCCTTTCCACTGGTTCCACTTCTTCCCAAGGTGATACAGAAGGCGATTCACTTGCAGAACAAGATGATTCTAGTTGCCCCATACTGGCCTCATCAAGTCTGGCTGCCCTTTCTTCGGAAATATGCACTGGACGGTCCATGGTTCCTGGACCAGATTCCAGACCTCTTGATCCACCAGCTTCATCAGTCCCTTCACTCGTTGAGGTTAACAGCTTGGCTCCTCCACTTCCGACCATAGTCAGGAACCATGTTTTGGACTCGGATGTCATACATATCTTGTCCTCGGCTCACAAGACTTCGACTAAAAAAATGTATAACAGCAAATGGAAGAGATTCGCTATTTGGGCCCAACTCCGGGGATTAGATCCCATTACTGCCCCGGTGTCAGAAGTTTTGAAGTTTTTAGCTTCTTTATTCAATCAAGGTTCTTCGGTCTCTACCATCAAGGTTCAATTGGCAGCTATTTCTAATTTTCATGAAAGTATAGACCCACCTTTGATGAGCAATAAGTTGTGTAAAGCCTTCATGAAAGGTGCTGGGCTGCTACGACCTCCGATTTCTCATCCCGCTCCACCGTGGGATCTTAATTTCGTATTAGGTGCGTTGACCTCTTCCCCCTTCGAACCGGCAGCAACTTGTGACTTGAAATTTCTTTCTTGGAAGACTGCTTTTTTGGTGGCAATTACATCAGCCAGAAGAGTTTCGGAACTACAAGCCCTATGTGTCAAACCACCGTATCTGGTTTTTCACAAGGATAGAGTATCCCTCAGGCCTAATCCATCCTTTGTGCCCAAAGTTTGTTCTAGTTTTTGTCTTCAACAGTCATTGGAACTTCCAGTTTTCTTCCCAAACTACTCAGAGCGGAATACATCTTCCACTCATTGGATGTTCACAGGCAATTTCGTTTCTATTTAGATAGGACGCACCAAACACGGAAAACAGATCAGTTGTTTGTGTCCTTTTCGGACAATAAATTGGGCAAAGCCATCACGAAGGTCACTATTGCCAAGTGGATCAGAGACTGTATCAGTCATACTTACCTTTTTTCTAATAAAGAGCTTACAACCACTGTGAAAGCTCATTCTACAAGGGCTATGGCTACTTCAGCAGCCTTTCATTCTAAGCTTGCCATTAGTGACATTTGTGCGGCGGCTACCTGGTCTTCTCCTCACACCTTCATTTCTCATTACAAATTGGACGTGGCATCTCGGGGGCAAGCTTCCTTCGGTTCCACAGTTCTCAGGAGTGTTTTCCAGTGAGCCACCCAGGAATCAGGTGCTAGGGACGCTGTCCCATCAGTACAGAATGTAGGCGAGATAGGATCACATAACATCTTTTAGTTATGTACTTACCATAACTTTAGATGTTTGGGATCCATCTCGCCTACATTCCTAATAACCCACCCTCCTTCCCCCTGCCTTGGAGATCAGAAGAGTCCGGACGGTTCAGTTTAGCCGTTTCATCTTGAAACACCTGGCAATGTTATATCAACAGTCTATGTGTGTGTGCATGTGTGCAGACAAACAAGATCTGGGGAAGCAGTAGTGGTGCATCCTGGGATGTAGAATAGCTCAGCCAATTAGAGACTTCGCTCTATAGTATACCGTGCCGAGTCGGAGCCGAGGATTGGCTCCGAACCCATCAGTACAGAATGTAGGCGAGATGGATCCCAAACATCTAAAGTTATGGTAAGTACATAACTAAAAGTTTTACAAGCTTTGACTTGATCTCCATTTGAACCGTCAGTGAAATGTGAACTAAAATTTGTAACCTGGAAAACTCTTTAGTAGACATAACCTCTGCTAGAAGACTCTCAAAACTTCAAGCCCTATTTTCTAAGCCTCCATATTTGATTTTTCATAAAGATAAGATATTGTTATGAGCCAACCCATCCTTCCTTCCTAAGGTGGTGTCAGAATCCAACAGTCTATCATCCAGTTTTCTTTCCAGATTTCATGAGCAAAGGGTAATACATGTTGCAGTTGTTGGATGTTCACTTACAGTTAGGTTTCTCTTTACGTAGGGTGGAAAATTTCAGGAAAATCAGATCAGTTATTTGTCTCCGGTATCAAAAGTAGGCAAGCCAGTTACCAAAGTAACTTTAGCCAAGTGGCTGGCTGATTGCATTTCCTTTCTCTGCAAAAAAAATTGGCTTTGTGCCAAAACCTTTAAGAGCTCATTCAACTAGGTCTGTGGCAACTTCATCAGTATTTTTATCCAGATCTTCCATGGGCAATACTTGTGCTACTGCAGCTTGGGCTAAGTTTCAGACCTTTAGTGCTTATTACAAATTGGATCTGTTATCTGGGAGAAGAGCAGTCTTCGGTTCAACAGTGCTCAGGAATATCCTTCCTTAGAGTCATTCTGGGATTCAGGTAGCTGTGGACTCTGCCCCATTTGTTGAGAAATGAATACAAATTGACATCAGACAAAGAAATTATGTACTCACCATAACATTCCATTTTTGTTGTCAGTTTTCTTTCTACCTCAATTCCCCTCTCTACAACCCCCAATCATTTTTTTGTGACTTCTGGAAGAATGAGAAAATGCTAAGGGAACCAGTCTTCCTGCCTTTGAACTCCAGATATTGGTTTCTCATAAAATGGCTGTTCCTTAGTTTCTAATAAATGAAAAGATCAGCAAACAAGATGTTTTTCGTGTTTCACTGTTGCAGTCATTACACTTGGGTTATCTGCCTGCAGGTAGCCCTCAGTCGGCCCAAATACCAGAGACTTAGTATTTCTGCATCGGATGCTGTCGCTCCAGGACTGATGTCAGGTCATCAGGGGTATAAAAACAGGCAGCTGATGCCATTACATCAGCCTTTCTTGCCGAGGAGCCCAAAGCAGAAGCAGTTCGCAAGTGCCAGTCGGCTGCTATCTGAATTTTCGTTTGCGAATTGAATAAACCTGAAGTCTTCTAAAGCTCCAACCGATGTGAGCAAAAGTTAACAATTGTCTTGCCTGTGGAAACCAAATACCTCACAGAGATTTTCATTCTTACTGCGTCACCTGTTTAGTCCCAGACCACGACGTACCTCACTGTGTGCCTTGTTTAACGCCCGAACCATTCGTCTTCGGGCCCTGTTTGTCGCTAAATTCTTTCGCTCTTGATCATCATATTTTGAAATGGCTTCGGTAATCCATCCAACTACCGATATTCTGAAATAACGTAAGGATAAAGACGGAGACAGACCACATAGGTCCAAAGCTGCCGACGATGCTTCCATTAAGCCAGTTGCCAATCCGCCAGTACTCAGTGAGGTGCTTTCGCAGCCCCTGATGCCTGCTTCAGTGGATTCGCAGGCCTCTACCGAGACCCATTATGCCGCGAGACTCTTCTTCGACTATGGAGCCTGTGGATGTCTCTACCTTGGATGGGTCCGGAGCCGCTGTGCAGGCACTGGCTTCTGTGGCAGTTATTCGCTCAACCGATGTTCGACTCAGATGACTTCTTTTTTAACCAAAACTACCGTGTTTCTTAGGCCCAGAGTACGCACTACACCTAGAAAACCGACGACCAAAGCTCTTGCACCTGCTCCCATGCCACAAAAACAAATGCTTAGAATGACAGAAGACCTTATTATGCTGATTAGGGGAAGTCAGCCTTCCCCTGCTAAGAGAAAAAGAGACCAGTCCTCTACAACTTCTACAGACCACAAGTCTGATGATTCTGAGATTTCTGGTTATGAAGACATGCCCTTATCTGCTTATGAGGATTCAGATGCAGAGGAATCCATTCCCTCTGCCTCCCCTCCAGAGGATTTTTCCTGTGGTGAAACCTTACGTACCTTAAGAGAGCATTTCCACTGGGAATGCCAAGATTATCCTCAGTCCAAAAAGAGACTCGGAGAATTCCTAGAGTTGCCTCAGCACAGGCATTTAGCAATACCCCCTGTTCTGGATGTTGTTGATGATGTTTTTATGGAATCCAGTCTTACTCCTGACACTTTACCTCTTAACCCTAGGAAACCAGACAGGTACTACAGAGTACCTGACACTCACAAATTTCTTTTCAAGAATCCTACTGCTGACCCAGAGATCATTTCCCAGGGGCCTAAAGGTATCAAGGCTACTACAGCCAAGAATCCCACCCCTTCGGACAGGGATTCCAGAGCTTTGGACAGATGGGGTAAGAAGGTATATACCTCTGCAACTCTTGTTATCAGGGCATTGAATTGTCAGTATCACATGCTGAAGTACCAGCAGCATATTATGGAACTTATTAAACAAAAAGTGGCAACCTTTACAGACTGTACAGAAAATAAAGAATTGCAGAAGTTTATGCACTCTGCAAGCCAAGTCAGTAAGCATACTTTGCAGTGTGGCTTTGACGCCCTAGAAGCATCTTGCCGGGCAGCAGTCACTGGATCTGTACTGAGAAGACATGCTTGGCTCAATGAGCAAACCTTGCCCCATACCATGTCAAATCAAAGTTACTAGATGCTCCTTTGAACAAGGACAATTTGTTTGGCACCAAAGCAGAAAAGTTCTTAAAAAGATGGAAGAAAAAGCTAAGTCTATGCAGACTGTTAAAGAATTCTTACAAGTGCAACCCCCTAGATTCAGTAGGCATTGCCCTTCCAAACACTGGTCCTTTCCAGCCCCCTCCAGGCCTTCTCAAACCAGACTCGGGAAACAGATCACCCAGACTACAGTCTCGGTGTATGCAGAGATCTAAGCAATGAAGTGCCCCCACCCCTAAAGCAGGGAGTGGTAAGCCACCTCCTTACAGAAAAAACTCACAATGACTTATTTACTCCACTCCCCAGCCAACCCTGCCCAATTGCTTGTGCCCCTAGGAGGAAAACTTGCCCTTCATGCAAAAAATTAGATGTCCATCACACAGGACTGGTTGGTCCTCAACATTGTATCCCAGGGGTACAAATTTTATTTCCATTCACTGCCAATCCCAAGCGGGTTTCCAGACCTAACTCCAAAACAGTGGGCAGAGGCTCAAAACCATGTAGCTTCCCTTCTCGATATCAGAGCTATTCAGCCGGTACCTGTAGAACAGAGGGGTCAAGGATTCTACTCCAGACTCTTCCTGGTACCCAGGAAAGAGGGCTCTTGGTGCCCAATTCTGGGTCTTTCAATTTTCAACACCTTTCTGGTGGTAGCAAAATTCATAATGCTTACCCTGCAACAGCTTCTTCCTATGCTAGCCAAGGATGCCTGGTTAGTCATCCTAGACTTAAAAGAAGCCTATCTGCACATCCCCATAAGAGAGTCATGCAGGAAGTATCTACATTTTATGGCAGGATCTATGCATTATCAATTCTCTGCACTTCCCTTTGGCTTATCTACTCCGCCTAGAGTTTTCAGAAAATGCCTGACTCCAGCCATTGAATACTGCAGGCAGAGAAATATCAAAATTTTCCGTACTTGGACGACTGCCTGATTCAGCCGGACAGTCAGGAATTGCTGTTGCAGCACCTGACGTTTGTGAAACACCTTCTCACTTCCTTGGGGTACACCATCAACAAAAAGAAATCAAAACTGGTACCCAGTCAAAAGATTGTATTCCAGGGAGCGAGCTTGGACACAACATCCCAGATGGCATTCCTCACTTCAGAAAAACAAGTCTATCTGACAGCCTACTTTACACAAATGGCCACCAGAGCTTAGCTATCCACAAGAAAAATACTGCAGGCCGTAGGATTCATGGCCTCATGTATACTGCTAATTCCATATGCAAGACTGCATATGAGGAAATTTCAGTGGTACTTAAAAAGTCTTTGGTGCCAACATTCACAGGACCTGGAAACAGTCATTCCTATCATACCCTAAGGACAAAGTTCCTTTGGTGGGCAGAAGCATGCTACCACAACAAGGGACTGACCTTTTCTCAACCCCACGCCTCCCAGACCCTAAGCACAGACACAACAGCCTATGCCTGGGGAGCACATATGGACAGCAAATGCATTCAGGGCCACTGGTGCCCAAGTCAGATTCATCTGCACACCAACTAAAAAGAGATGCTAGCTGTGCAGGATGCCCTGACAGCTTTCAGATCCCTGCACTTTCCAGGACAACTGCTAATAAAAACAGACAACACCACAGTTATGTGGTACATCAACAAGCAGGGGGGGGGCCCACTCCTACCCACTCTGCAGGTTAGCCATGGCCCTGTGGCACACCGCCTTGGACATACAAGACCATCTGCAAGCTCAATTCCTGCCAGGCAAACAAAACTCACTGGCAGACGACTTAAGCAATCTCCTGGACCTGCAAGAGTAGCAATTGGAGCCCAGCACCTTCAACCTTCTCATTCAGAAATGGGGGACCCCAGAGGTGGATCTCTTCGCCTCCCCCTACAACCACCAGCTCAGCAAATTCTGCACAAGGAATCCTTACAGCAGGGCCTGGAAAATGGATGCCCTATCTTTTCAGTGGGTAACTCTCTCAGTCTATGCCTTTCCCCCTCTGCCCCTTCTCTCAAGAGTATTACTCAAGATAAGACAGACCAGACCAAGGACAATTCTGATTGCCTCGGACTAGCCATGCCAGCACTGGTACCCACTCCTGCGCAGCCTGTCATTGGTGCCACGCTGGTACCTACACCAAACCCGAACCCTGCTCTCTAAGCAGGAGGGACAGATTTTGCATCCACAACTGCAAACCATAAATCTTGCAGCCTGGCTTATTCCTTGAGTTCTCCCCCAGCAACCCTAAGCAAACAGGTGCTGGACATCATTCTTGAAGCCAGAAGACCCAGTACAAGAAAATCCTATGCTGATAAGTGGAAAAGGTTCTGCTCCTGGATTCTGTCTAAAGGAGAAGACGCAACTCTGCCCTCCCTCCCTCTAACCCTGGATTATTTAGCAAATCTACTCCACAAAGGCCTGTCCTCCTTCTCCATTAAGATACATGCCTCAGCCATTTCGGCTCATTATAGGTTCATAGGTAGGTACTAGGCTATCGGCCCTGGGGCGTATACAAGTCCAGCCAAAAAGGTACCCTGGCTTTTGCCACACAAGAAAATTATTTTCCTGTGCCACTGTCGAGCAGAGCCACAGAGTTGATCCCCGGGGTGAATTTCCCATCCAATCATCAAGATTTTTCTTGAAGAGTGCTAATGAGGAGCTTTGTTTGATATAGATAGGTAGTTTATTCCAGAGTATGGGAAGTCTCTGGGACAGGAATCTATCCCTCCGGCATGTTCTGTTTATTGTGGTGACAAGGTTTAGGTCCCTAGAGCGTGTAGCTCGGAGGGATTGGGATTTCTTTAAGTGGAGCATGTCCAACAGCTCTGGGTTTGACATAGCTTTGATGTTAGGCAGCGATCACCTCTGAGTAGGTGATATGCGACGGAGTAAAGCTGGAGTTTTTTAAGACGGTCTGCGTAGGGCATCTGTTTGAGGCTGGTAATCCTCTTTGTGAGGTATTTCTGTGGCCTTTCCAGTTGTTGTAGATGTCCTGTGAGGTACACACCAAAAGGAGCATTGTACTCTATAATGGGTCTAATGAGTGATGAGTAGAGGGGAACAATGACTTCTTTTTTTCTGGATGAGAAATCTTTTGTGATGAGGTGTGCTACATAGAAGGGTTTCCTGACTACTGTGGCAATGTGATTATCAAAGGAGAGACTACTGTCCACTTGTGTCCCAAGGTCTCTTATCACACTTTCGGTGTTAAGTATACTACCGCCTATGTTGTAGTTCAGATGTTAAGTTGTCAATCTCGCCTTCATTCTTGCTGGATGGGTTCGGAGCCGATCCTCGGCTCCGACTCGGCACTTGCTTTAGCTTGAGAACTCCTTTTACCAGCTCGAGGCAACCCTATATCCCATGATGCAAGGCGGAACTACCTCAGATCTCGTTTGCCACTTAGCGAAAGAGGTCTCCTTTGCCAGCTGAGGTAAGTAATTTTCTTGTTAAAAGAGAAAAGCTTAGTTAGGGTTTTATTTCCCCTTGTATCCACTTTTATAGTCTGTAGTGAGTTACAGCCCACCCTATTCCCTTGTTTTTCAAACTTTTTATTACCTTTAGTGTAAAAGTTTTAGTTAGGCCTAAACCTCATTGGTTAATCCCTTCCTGTGTGTTGTGTGTTAGGGGATTAATTTTGTGTGTTTGTTGGGGTTTGTGTGTGTGACTTCCTCCTAGGATTATGTCTAGGGAAGGCAAGGTCTCAGGCTTCAAGAAGTGTGACTCGTGCTGTCAGAAAATGTCTCTGACAGACGGTCACACTTCTTGTGTTTATTGCCTGGGGCCTTTGCACCTGCAGGACTCCTGTGCTTTGTGTCACTCTTTTAGCCAGAGAGTCCTGCAGGAGGAGGAATAAGCTTATCCTCCGTGGCTTACTTAAGCCAGAAGGTTCTCCCTCTAAAGCAGGGTCTGGGAAACCTTCTAAGCCACCCAAGGCTCAGGCTTCAGTATCCAAGCCTGCTCCGGTGGCTCCGGCTCCGTCGGAGCGAGATCGGCTCGGCTGGAACCGATGTATCTACTTTAAAAGTAGTGGGTTCGGCACGGCTGGTTCCGATACCTTGTCTACTGTGGCCTTGTCGGCTCCGGCTGGAGCCGACACCTTATCCAGCATCGGGCGAGAAACCTTGGCTCCATCTGGAATTCAGGGACTTCGGCTCCGATGACTTCGTCGAAGAGATCTCGGTCCCCTTCGTTACAGAGTATCCACTCGGCTCCGGGGTCTCCTCTTTTGTCGGAGCGGAGCCATCGGAGCCGATCTTCGAGATCTTCCAGGCTGTCTGACCACGACTTAGAGAGGGTGGTAAGCAGGCTGTTGAAGTCACAGGCACTGGCCCAAATGCTCCATAGCCCGTCTCAACAGACTTTGGCTATAGCCTCACCCCTTGAACTTCCTCCTCCGACTCCACACCAGAGTTCGGAGCTGGAGCTTCTCGGGACAGCGACTGTTTCGGTGCCGGAGCCGATGCATCCTTCGGCTCTGTCGTCCTCGGCTCCGATCTCCTCCTTGAGGCCTTCCTTGGAGGGATCCGGTCGTCGGGTTTCCCTTGTCGGCTCCGAGGGGGCTAGTGGCATCGGACCCTTGTCCGACCCCACTCTCCCTCTCGGGGCTTCGGCTTTGTTAAGCTCGGCGCCGACATCGGCCTCGGAGCCTTCCCTCTCAGTGGAGCCGGGAATTCCTGTTTCCTCGGAGCGGGGATATTCCGGCCTCCCGGGGAGGGGGAGCCTTTGAGGTGATGAGGAGTGTCCTGGCCTCTGAGCCTGGTCAACGGTCCATCCCTCTAGCTCCTCCCTCTTCAGTGCCTGTAGACGCCTCTTGCCAGCCTCTTGCTCTCAGGCCCAGGGATCCATCGCCCCAGGTTTCCCCATTGGGAATTTCCTCCTCTTCCGAAGTTTCTCCTGATCCAGCAACTGAACCCCCTTGGAAGAGGACGTGTAAGAGGAAACACACAGACTCCCCCGAGTCTACTACATCGGATACCAACTTAGATGAGTCGGAGGGTTCCCCACGATCCCCCTCTGAGGATGTCTCCTTTTCAGACATCCTTGAGCTCCACAAACAGAGGGGGAATTGGCCATCCATTGATCCCTCCAAGGATGAGTCTGTATACCTGGAGGCTTTTGGATCCCGACCCTCCACCTCCTGGGTGTCTCCGCCTTTCGACCCACTTATGCAGGTAGTGGCTCGGAAGGCGTGGGCGGCTCCAGATTCTGTGGAACCTGTCCCCAGGAGACCATCCAAATTTATCACGGCCCCTACGGACAAACAGTTCCTTTCCAAGGGTGTCTCTGTGGATGCTATGGTGGTGGCGGCCACTAAGAAGGAACTGGCGGATCCTTCAGTACCTGTCCATCCTCCTAACAAGGATTCTAGGACCATGGACAGGTATGGAAAGCGGATGTTTTCTTCAGCGACCTTTGCTATCGTTAAGCTGAACTACCTTTGTCACTTCACCAGGCTTCAACGAGATATTCTCAAGGAACTGGGTGAAGTAGTCCAGGATCCTTCTGCTGCTGGGGCTCAAGAAAAGATTGCCTCGCAGCTTGCAATCCTGAATTCCCTATCTAACTCCTCCATGCGGCTCATATCCTATGCGGCCTTTGGAGCGAGCAGGGCCGCAGGCACAGGAGTTGCTCTTAGACGCCAAGCCTGGATGCGGCTTTGTAATTTTATGCGGGACCCCTTTAAGGCGTCCTTCACTAATACCCCTTTGATGGTTCGGCTTTGTTCGACCTCAGGTGAAGGATACCTTGACCAGGTGTGAGCAGGACGGTAAAACTCTTTCTGCCGTTGGAGTCCAATTTTCCACTCCTTCTAGACCATATCCCAAGGGTCAGAAGGGGGGGAAGATGTGGTTCCGTAAAGCCCAAGGAGCTACACTGGACGCACGTGGTCAGTTTACCCCCAGAGGCAGAGGGGGTAGCAATAATAGGCGCCCTAGAGGCAGGGGTCCTCAGAACCAGGGCAACAGGGAATCTCTTCCTGAGAAGCCCTTTCAGCATCCCTGAGGTGTTGCCCGACTGTCCACCCTTGGAGGCAGTCGGGGGAAGGATTTCACTGTACCCAGTAGCCTGGCAATCCCTATCACAAGAGATGTGGGTACAGTCGATCATATCCGAGGGTTACAAAATCCCTTGAAGGTTTCCCGTACCTCTACAATCCCTTCCAGACATCTCACCCGGGCAAAGGGATTTGGCAGAACAGGAGGTTTCAAAGCTCCTAGAAAAAAGAGCTGTCCAGACTGTGCCGGCAGACCAGGTAGGATCCGGCGTCTACTCGAGATTCTTTTTGGTCCCCAAAAGGACGGGAGATTGGAGACCAATATTAGACCTGAGCAATCTAAACAGATTTGTCAAGAAGGCAAGATTCCGGATGGTCATGCTTCAGTCCATTCTGCCCTTTCTGGGCAAGGACAACTGGATGTGCTCTATAGACCTTCAGGATGCGTACTATCACATAAAGATTCACAGACGCTCCAGAAGGTTTCTCCGCTTGGCTAGGGACCAGTCATTACCAATTCAGAGCACTGCCCTTTGGCCTCACTTCAGCCCCAGAGTGTTTACCAAATGCATGGCAGTGGTCACAGCTCATCTGAGGCGTCAAGGATTCCAGGTGTTTCCCTACTTGGACGACTGGCTCCTCTCCGCCACCACCAAGTGTCAGCTTCTTCAGTCCAGAGACTACATTCTACAGCTTTGCAGGAGTTTGGGAATTTCAGTAAATTTCGAAAAATCTTCTCTGCTGCCTTGCCAATCTATCACCTTTATAGGCGCAGAATTAAACACCGTCAAAATGTTAGCCAAACTAACAGATCAAAGAATTCTGGACATCCAAAAATTAGTTCGGATTCTATTGCAGAGCAACAAGATCAAAGCCAGATTTATACTGAAGGTTCTAGGTCTTATGGCTGCGGCCATTGTTCTTCTACCACTGGCTCGCTTCCACATGCGTCTTCTGCAGTGGATGCTATTCACGCAGTGGTCGTACCACAGTCTCCCGATGAGGCACGAAATCTTAGTCACACAGTCGTGCAGAGCTCATCTGAATTGGTGGATATCTTCCCCTCTTCTTCATCAGGGCTGACCCTTTATTCCCCCTCCTCCAGTTGCCACAGTCACTACGGATGCCTCTCTGATCGGGTGGGGGGGGGCATTTTCAGGGCAGGATGGTCCACGGGACGTGGCAACCCATAGAATACCATCTGCACATAAATGTCCTGGAGATGAGAGCAGTGCTTTTAACGTTGCAAGCCCTCAACGACTTTCTTCCCACGGGGACTATTGCAGTACAAATGGACAACATGTCCGTGGTCTGGTACATCAACAAGCAGGGCGGGACCAGGTCCTATCCGTTATGTCGAGAAGCTCTCAGACTTTGGCAATGGGCGATCTCCTCTCATCGGTTTCTGATAGCAACGCACATCCCCGGCAGGTCCAACCTATTGGCGGACAGGCTGAGCAGATCCATTCTGATGCCTCACGAGTGGTCTCTCAATCAATCTGTAGTGGGTCAGATTTTTCTGAAGTGGGGCACTTCTTGTTGCGATCTTTTTGCTACTCCTCAAAACAACAAGTGCCCCGATTTTTTCACTCTCTTTCCCCTTCCAGGCCAACCCCTGAGAGACTCTCTAACCCAGGATTGGCCCCGGGGACTTCTGTACGCTTTTCCTCCTTTTCCCTTGATTCCACAAGTCATTCAGAAAGCCACCATTTTGAGGGCCAAGTTGATCCTCATTGCCCCATATTGGCCTCGACAAATTTGGTTTCCATCTCTGCATCGTCACCTTCTGGTGCAGCCCTGGCATCTGGACCCAGTTCCGGATCTCTTGATCCACCAGTCAGGTCAGCAGCACCGGGCCATTCATTCTCTCGACCTCACTGCTTGGTTGCTCCACTTCCTTCCCTTGCCAGGCTACCGATGATTTCTGACTCAGTCAGAGACATCTTAGTGTCTTCTTTAAAGTCGTCCACTAGGACTGTTTATGCTAGCAAGTGGTGACATTTTTCTATTTGGGCAAATTCCAGAAATATTGATCCCTTTACTGCTCCTGTACATTCTGTTTTAGATTTCCTGGCGGAGGTTTTTCATTCAGGATCCTCGTCATCTACAGTCAAAGTACAACTGGCTGTTATTTCCAAGTATCATGTTGGCTTGCATGACAATAACATTATGTCTCATAGATTATGCAAGGCCTTTCTGAGAGGAGTTTTTCTCCTAAAGCCGCCTATAAAGCATCCTCCTCCGCAATGGGATCTAAACTTAATGTTGGCATCCTTGATACTACCTCCCTTGAACCGTCTGCTTCATGTTCTTTGAAGTTATTGACCTGGAAAACTATATTTTTACTGGCTGTCACTTCTGCAAGAAGGGTTTCGAGATTCAAGCTCTCTGCATTCGTTCCCCTTATTTGGTTTTCATAAGGACAGGGTATCATTAAGAACGAACCCTTCCTTTCTCCCCAAAGTTGTGTCTCAAACCAATATTAACCAATCTATAGATCTACCAGTCTTTTTTCCAAACTATTCCGACAGAGCTGAACAGAAACTGCATTTTTTGGATGTCCATCGTCAGCTCAGGTACTATTTGCATAGAACTAAACAATTCAGGAAATCGGACCAATTATTTGTCTCCTATGCAGAAAACAGGATAGGTTTTCCAGTTTCTAAAGTGACCTTATCCAGATGGTTGACTTCCACCATTTCCTGTGTGTACTCTCTCAGAGGCAAACAGCTATCTTCTCAACCAGGAGTCTATCCACTTCTGCAGCCTTTCAGGATAGACTACCCATTGATACCATTTGTGCAGCAGCTACTTGGGCCACGCCTCATACCTTTGTCTCTCATTACAAGTTGGACTTGGCCTCCAGAGATAGGGCCAGTTTTGGTTCCACAGTTCTCAAGAGTCTGTTCCATTGAGCCACCTGGGATACAGGTGCTAGGGACGCAGTCCCATCCAGCAAGAATGAAGGCGAGATTGACAACTTAACATTTAGAAGTTATGTACCTACCATAACGTTCCATGTTAGTTGTCTTCTCGCCTTCTTTCTTCGTCCTCCCTCCTTCCCCCTGGCCTGGACAGATCTTGAAGAGTTCCTATCAGGTTGTTTTCCTCCTGAGCCTTCATATGAGGACTTCTATTATGAACTTGTGTTCCTAATTATGTTAGGTTAGTCTTTAGCAGGGTAGGTTAGCTACCAAATGAGATCTGAGGTAGTTCCGCCTTGCATCATGGGATATAGGGTTGCCTCGAGCTGGTAAAAGGAGTTCTCAAGCTAAAGCAAGTGCCGAGTCGGAGCCGAGGATCGGCTTCGAACCCATCCAGCAAGAAAGAAGGCGAGAGAAGACAACTAACATGGAACGTTATGGTAGGTACATAACTTCTAATTCATGGGTACAGAGTTTTTACCTAAGGGGATGACGGTGCACTTTTTGGCATTGAGCTTGAGGCCATGGCTTTGACACCGGGCATCTGTCTCAGTGAGGCCCTTTTGTAGGATGTCCACATCGTTATGAGTTTCAATTATGGCTCCTAGTTTGCAGTCATCTGCGAACTTCGTTAGCCAAAGACCTTCTGTGTTAGCCTGTACTTCAGAGAAATAGATACCAAACAGGAGGGGACCCAGGACTGAACCCTGTGGTACTCCACTTGTCACTGGTCTGAAGTCGGATTTGGAGACTGCTACTTTCACAGTGTGAGTTCTGTCAGTGAGCCAGTTGGCAACCCATCTTGTGACATTGGGAGTTATACCTAGATGTCATTCAAGGATGCATCTGCAGTCATAACATATGGGTTGTCCTGCCTCAGGCAGCCCTTCGGTCGGCCGGATTCCAAAGTCTGGGTCTGGCCTCGGCTGATGTCGCACTTTCCCCGATGTCAGAGCGTCTGGGGTATAAAAGCATCAGCCGACGCCATCTTCCTCAGTCTTTCTTGCCGCGCGGTGCCCGAAGCAGAAGCAGTTCGCAAGTGCTGGTCGGCCAGCTCCTTTGATTCAGCTACCGAAGACTTCGAAAAAGCTAAGTACCCCGTTGGGGACTCTTTCTTGCCTCAGCCAATGTCAGATAAAGTAAATAATTGTTTAACTTGTGGGAAACAAATACCTCATAAGGATTTCCACTCTTACTGTCTCCCTTGCTTAGGCCCAGACCATGACGTCTCAGCCTGCTCTGCCTGTGCTTCCTTCAACCGACGAACGCTTAGGCGTCTTGCAGAGGAATATTTTGGGGCTAACTTTGCGTATATAATGCCGTCGGAGACTCCGACTTCTCATATAGTTAAAAAACGGAAGGACAAGGACCGACCCTCGCGGCCCGCAGTTTCGGCTGAAACCTCGGTCAGGCCTACCGCGAGTGTCTCAGTTTCGGCTGAAACCGAGTCCTCGGTGCTTCCTGTTACCGAATCCTTACAACTGACTACCTCGGCCTCGGAGGCTCTGGCCGAGTCGGTTATTGAACTACATACGGAAACCGGTGTCCAGGACATGTCCGACACTATTCCTTTAGACAAGTCCACCCCTGCACGTGGTGCAGCCAGACCCCCTGCATCCATGTCCATTAAGGCCTTCTCCAGGGCTAAAGCTGCCAAACTTGCCAAAGCTTTGCCTCCCAAGTCTACATCTCAGAGGCCTTCCACCAGCACTCAAATTCTCAGCCTAGCAGCGGACCTTATCTCCTTAATTAGAGGTTCTCAACCTCACCCGGACAGGGGCTCTCTTCCACCTCCAGACAAAAGGCCCAGGGTTGAGCCCTCTGACCCCCACTCTTCAGATGAGTCTACGGATGAATCTGTGTTGTCAGAGCACCAGCAGGAGGCTTATTCGGCCTACGAGGATTCTGATGCTGAAGAATCTATTCCTTCGGCCTCCCCTCCTGAAGAGTTTTCTTTTGGTGAGACACTACATTCTATGAGAGCGCATTTCCAATGGCAGGGCCAGGAATTTTCTGATTCCAGAAAAAGATTAAGGACCTTTTTACATTTACCTCAGCATAGGCCTTTGGCTATACCTCCTGTCTTGAATGTTATTGATGATGTGTACTCTGATGCTAGTACAGCCCCTGATTCTCTCCCTCCGGCTCCTGCCAAACCTGATAGGTATTACAGGGTTCCGGATTCTCATTTTTACCTGTACAAGGCCCACACTGCAGACCCAGAAACCATTTCATAGGGCCCTAAAGGGGTTGCAGCTGCCACTGCTAAAAATCCTTTACCTTCTGAAAGGGAATCTAGAGCTTTAGAGCGATGGGGAAAGAAAGTTTATACTTCTGCAACTCTTTCTATGAGGGCATTAAATTGTCAATTCCATATGATTCAGTACCAAAAGTATTTGTTAGATGAATTGTATAAGAAACTTTCCTCCTCTGAGCCCCTTGACCGTAAATCTCTTCAGGATCTGGTACATAACTCACAGCAGGTTAGCAACCATTTTCTGCAATGTGGCTATGATGCACTGGAAGCTTCATGTAGGTCAGCAATGACAGGGGCAGTTATACGAAGGCATGCCTGGTTGAAGGAACAAGCTCTACCGGACCATGTTAAAGCTAAGCTCCTGGATGCTCCAATGGAAAAACAAAAGTTATTTGGTTCCACGGCCCAGGAGGTCTTAAAGAAGTTTGAAGAAAAGGCAAAATCTGTGCAAACAGTCAAGGACTTTCTGCAGGTACAACCACCGAGATTCAGCAGAAATTGGCCTACTAAGAATTGGTCCTTTCCAGACTCAGACAGATCACAGAGAGGCAGGAACAGGCGAACCAGAGGTAGGGGCCAAGCTAGAGGCCACTACAGAGGCCGTCAGTGGCAGCCACCCAACCAGAGAGGTAATGCAGGAACAGCAACAGCAACTGCTACACCAGGACAAACACAATGACTTATTTTTGACCCCGCCAACCAGGGCTCAATTAGAAGCACCATTGTGCGGAAAGCTTTCTTTATTTTCAAAAAATTGGCATTAAATTACAAGGGACTCATGGACACTGCAAATAATAGACAAAGGATACAGGTTCCATTTCCACACATTGCCAAAAAGAAAAGGAATGCCAGGCCTGCCACCAAATCAGAGGGCAGAGGCTTTGAAGCAAATCACCAAATTACTACAAATGAAAGCCATAGAGAAGGTTCCTCTCTCAGAACGAGGCCATGGTTTTTACTCGAGGCTATTCCTTTGTTCCAAGGAAAGAAAATCAGTGGAGACCTATTCTCGATCTGTCCGCACTGAACACTTACCTCATTGTGCCAAAATTCAAGATGCTGACCCTACAGCAGCTTCTTCCCATGCTGGGCAAGGAGTCTTGGCTGGTGACTCTAGATCTCAAGGAGGCATACCTGCATGTCCCCATCCGACAAAGTTGCAGAAGACACCTCAGATTTCTTGCAGGATCAGAGCATTATCAATTCTCAGCATTGCCCTTTGGCTTATCTACTGCGCCCAGAGTATTCACGAAATGCCTGGCATCAGTAATTGCACACTGCAGACTTCAGGGGATTCAAATCTACCCATATCTGGACGACTGCCTGATACAAGCAGACAGCAAGACAAAATTGTTAAAGGACTTGGACTATGCCATCCAGCTACTACAGGCCTTGGGATACACAGTCAACATCCAAAAATCAAGACTTGTGCCATCCAAAAGGATAACCTTTTTGGGTGCAGATCTGGATACAACCACTCAAATGGCCTTTCTCACAGAAGAAAAACAGAAACAACTTCCAGATTACTTCAAGAATCTGACAAGACAAACTCAGCTAACTGCAAGGAAAATCCTGCAGGCCCTGGGTTTCATGGCATCTTGCATAATACTAATTCCACAAGCCAGGCTACATATGAGAAGATTGCAATGGTACCTAAGGAGTGTATGGACTCAGCACAGTCACAGCTTAGAAACTCTGATTCCAATCATACCTTGCCTTCAGAAGGAATTCCTGTGGTGGGCTCTTGCCTGCCAGACCAACAGAGGGCTGCCTTTCTTCAAACCAAAAGCAAACCAAACCATCACCACGGACGCTTCAGACCGAGGTTGGGGAGCACACATGGAGGACAAATGTATCCAAGGACTATGGTCTCAAGGACAGCTGCAAATGCACATAAACCAAAAGGAAATGCTGGCAGTGATAAATGCAATCGAGGCCTTCAAGCCTTTCCTTCAACAAGGCCACCTGCTAATAAGGACAGACAACACCACAGTTATGTGGTACATAAACAAACAAGGAGGCACGCATTCCTACCCCCTATGCAGACTGGCTATGAATCTTTGGGATCTCTGTTTGAAGCTCATTATACAACTACAGGCCCAGTTCGTGCCAGGGAAGGACAATACTCTGGCAGACAGCTTAAGCAGAACTACCATGGACGCACACGAATGGATGCTGCACCCAGACATTTTCTTACTCATAACGCAGACATGGGGAAGGCCCGAGATAGATCTGTTCGCCTCATCCCACAATCATCAACTGAAAATTTTTTGCACAAGGACATACCATCCACAAGCATGGAAGGTGGACTCTCTCTCTTTCAGCTGGAAAGCCCGAAAAGTCTATGCTTTCCCACCAATCCCATTAATGTCCAAGGTTTTACTGAAGATCAGGGCAGAACAGCCAAAAGTGATTCTGATAGCTCCAGATTGGCCAAGGCAGCATTGGTACCCACTGTTGAAGAGCTTATCACAGATGAAACCGTGCCTCTCCCATTATGGCCTCTTCTTCTGATGCAGAACAATTACAAGATCCTGCATCCCAACCTAAAGACCTTGCAGCTAACTGCCTGGAGAATACCATGACTCCTTCCCAGGACAGCTTATCCCAGAGGGTAAAGGACATTATTATGGAAGCTCGCCGCCCTTCCACAAGGAAGGCATACTCAGCAAAATGGAAAAGATTTCTCAGTTGGAATACAAAAGGCCTTGATGTGACAGTGATGAACATGTCACATATACTGGAATACTTAGCAGAATTGTTCCACAATGGCCTGTCTTATTCTTCCATTAAAATACATGCCTCAGCAATTTCAGCAGAATATAATGTAAACCCTCCTGTCTTTTCACATCCTCTCTTAAGACAATTTCTCAGAGGAATCAAAAACATCAATCCTCCAAGGAAACCTCCTTTACCTACTTGGGACCTTAACTTTGTGCTGGAAAAACTAACACTTCCGCCATTTGAACCAGCAGCTTCGGCAGATCCACAGTTTCTATCCTGGAAAACTGCATTCCTTCTGGCCATAACTTCAGCAAGAAGAGTATCTGAGTTACAAGCTTTAATGGCAGTGCAGCCATTTCTTATTTTTCATCAGGACAGAGTTTCATTAAGAACCAACCCAACCTTTATGCCAAAGGTGGTATCTAGAGTATCCTTGAACCAAGCAATTCATTTGCCTACATTCTTCCCAAATCCACAAAATAAAGGGGAGAAACTTCTACCCACACTGGATATCCACAGACAATTACGCTACTATTTGGACAGAACTAAAAGTTACAGAAAGACTGACCAACTGTTTGTAGCATATGCTGCTGGGACACAAGGAAAAGCAATTTCCAAACAGACAATCTCAAAATGGATAGGAAATTGCATTCACTTTTGCTACTCCTTTCATGGAAAGACTGTTTCTGTGAATATTAGGCCTCATTCCACGAGAGCCACAGCCACCACTACAGCCTTCCTAAGAGGGGTGGCTACCAAGGACATTTTAGAAGCTGCTACATGGAGCTCCGTGCATACTTTTGCCAAGCATTACAATTTACCCTTATACTCCAGATCCAGAGCAGGTTTTGCTACAGCAGTCCTTCAGGGTCTCTTAACTACACCATCTTTTTCTTAGTACCTCCACCCCCAGATTGGCTATGGTATTCTACCCATATGTTATGACTGCAGATGCATCCTTGAAGGACATAGTACAGTTTTGTACCTACCATAAATGTAGATGTCCGATAGGTATGCATCTGCAGTCATTACTCCCTCCTTCCCCTCTGTGGTATTCCTAGGGTGCTTACCCCTTCATTAGCTAGCTGGGGGAATCAGTTATGGTGTATTTGTTTGTGTATATATATATATATATATATTTTTTTTTTTTTTTTTGCATTATGCTTGCAATTTTTTGGCATTTTCTCCAAATTTAGCCTTCTTAGAGGGCACCTGGCATCTGGGGCAAGAAAAACTGAGGAAGATGGCGTCGGCTGATGCTTTTATACCCCAGACGCTCTGACGTCGGGGAAAGTGCGACATCAGCCGAGGCCAGACCCAGACTTTGGAATCCGGCCGACCGAAGGGCTGCCTGAGGCAGGACAACCCATATGTTATGACTGCAGATGCATACCTATCAGACATCTACATTTATGGTAGGTACAAAACTGTACTTTTAGTGAGTTTATCTCTAATTCTAGAGTGGGGGATGGTGTTGACAGCCTTTGCAAGATCTAGATAGGCTGTGTGAACCACCTTACCCTTGTCTATGGCTGTGGTGACTGGTCTATCAGGTTTAGGAGACATGATCTGCCTTTTACAAACCCGAACTGGGTGGGGTCCAGAGTTTGGAGATTACCAATGTCTTTGTTTATAAGTTCCATGATGATACGTTCCATGGCCTTGCAGACCAGGCTTGTCAGGCTAATGGGGCAGTAGTTCCCGAGGTCCGTGGTGGCTTCCCCCTTGTGGAGTGGAATAACCGTTGCAGTGTGCCATTCAGCAGGCACAAAGCCTGAGGTGAGGCTATGATTGAACATGGTACTTAGGTGGGCTTCCAGTTCGTTCTGTAGTTCATGTAGAACGCAGCATGGGATGTTGTCTGGTCTCATGGATGCTGTGTTCTTGGCTTTGGAGAGGGTGTTTTTTTTACCTGTGCAGCCGTGATTACAGGAACTTTGCATTCTTCCGGTATAGAGATGGGCTCTTTAGGGGGTGAGAGGGGGGTAATGTTAGCACTGAACCTGTCTGCCAGGATGTTGGCAATATCAGTTGGGTCTGTATATTTAGTGCCGTTGTGCTGCAACTCAGAGCAGATATGAGTGTTGCCATTGAGATTCTTGACATAGCTATAGAATACTTTGTGGTTGTCTTTAGAATCAATGGCGATTTTGTTTTTGTAACTAGCTTTGGAGGATTTTATCAGGGATTGCAGCTTCTTACTGAGGCTGACCAGGGAGCTCCTCCACTCATGGGATTTTATTCTCTTTTGCAACAGTTTCTTCAGTTTCTTCCTTCT